>NC_087375.1:31233438-31533438 GCF_031761385.1 Necator americanus
AGAATCAACTCCCACTGGATTTCATCCTCATCTCACTGGGGACTAATCGGAAACCTCAGAAAATTCATTTCAAAGACGACGTTGTAATTTGCGATCCCTACAACTTCGAAGAAAAAATTCTCGTCACTACTATTCATATACCCAGCAGTGTGCAGTTTTTTTCCCTCGGCGGGGTTATCTCAACTGGTTGTCCTCGGTGCGGTTAGTGAATTTTAAAATATTGGAAGAAGAATTAATTCTTCTAATTAAATGCTGTAAAAGGAGAAAATGCGGCATCTTCTAAGTCTTCGTTATTTTTCTTGTTTCTGTAAATTTTTTGCAACAAAGAGTCATCGTACGTGCTTACGAAGCTAGGTGTTGACACACTGTAAAATTTACTGAAGATCATTTCCCGTAATTTCTTTTCTGGTTAACCCCTATGCGCATTTCCCTACCTAGTTTACATTTCTAAGCTTCCAGGTTGTTTTTTTTATGGATTATCTTCAGTGACATGCGTTAGCTTATTCATTTATCTGAGTTCGAAACTTAAATTACATCTGAAAGATAGGATTTTACCGCTTTTTTTTTCTTTTCTTCAAAATATTTTTTTGTATGTGTTGCCTAAAAACCTTAAGAAACAGCTTGAATGAGGAATGAACAGATTGTTCTGCTCTGAGCAGTTCAGAACCCTCATCTACTTTGAGGTTTCACAGATGAAAGGCTCTTTTGGGTGGAAGCTAGTTATAAACGAAAATAATCTCTGTTAAAGAAGTAACACTCTAATAACTTCTCCATGAGTTTGCAGTAAAGGTGATGGAGTGGGATGAAGGACCAACAAAATTTACAATTAATAAGGTGCGTATCATTTGAATGTGTTGCAATCACTGCAAATCGATGCTGCAAACTATTCATTGAGAAATGGCACGGCTAAACACCATTTTTTGTGTTCTGAGTTCACGCCACGCACAATCCGTCGAGTGTAGAACACTTAGTGCTCGCGGTAGCACTGCATTTTGAACAGGTATTGCCAGATGCGTAGATAACAACATTTATAGCTGGTGCCCTGAAAGAGTGCGCGTTAAGGCAAGAGAAGAAGGATCATACAAGGCATACTCTTCAATTCACGAGAGAATCATGCGTTGGAATCAGGCTATGAGGGGACAAATTTATTAAAAGCCTAAGTAGCCATAAGATCCAAAAAGGTGTACTTCTCCTGTAAAATCTCTTGTGGTAATTAGAGAAATTTTCACTGGAATTTGGCTAATAACGCTTTTTTACACCCAGCAATCACAGAGGTCACCGGGTTGTCACTGCGCTTACCGCAAATGAGAAATTTCAAAGAAAAAAGTAGACGTACGAGTCATATTTGCAGAGGATATATAGGCGACCTTTTTTCACACAGGACTCCACAGCACAACCAATCTTGGTGGCTTCATCATATGATATCTGTAAGAAGAATTAAATGAGAAATCACTAATTAGGACGTTAAGTACTCGCAGATCACTCACGTACGCGGCGGTCTTGAGGGCTGCTGTGTTCTTGAGGTCGTCTCCGAAGCCTGTGCTCTCAAAAGGTGCCCACCATTCATCCACAGCCTGGAACAATACTGAGTTCACTCCTAAATGTACCTGTGCCGTTGTTTCCAGCAAGCTAGTCTTTCCTCTGTCCTCGAGTAATTACATGAAAACACCTATATATGTCGAAAGGAATCTATCGCTGTTTTTCTTTCCAAAATTGGAGAACTACAGTTGGAAGAATACAAGGCAGGAGTCAATCCAAATCTGTCAATTATTTTGAAATAGATTTTGTTTCACTTAAATCTTCAGGACTGGATCATTGGGAAGTATCTATGCAGTCGAAGAGGACAAAAATTTTGAAACGAACCATTTTCATAGCGTCTTCAAATGGTGTGTCGAATCCGGTGCCATCTTTCATCCAAAGGTTTTCTTGATCTGCAGCAGCTAATCCGTCGGGGCAGTTTGCAATTTTTTGTTTCGCGTCATCCTCAAGCGTCTTTTCGTATTGCTGAACAGCCGAAGAGTTCAACCAAACTGCATCTTCAAGATTATCCGACGGGTCTCGAATTACTCTCCAATTCTCACCAATTCAATCATTTTTGTAGCTGGTTTCGCATAGTTTGTGCCATATTTCGCCCATCCTGTAGCGAGAAGACGCCTGTGTAAGCCATTTTCGAATTTGGAGACATTCTTATTCTCATTCAAAAGCTTTTACCTGTAGTAGTTGTGCTTGTCTAATGCAGTAAGCCTAACATTGTCTGAGAACTCTCCATCGCACGTACTACAGATTGTGCTTGTGAAAATTGCTGTAATATTTTAAAGAATAGACGGATCCATGTTGATGATGAGATTCTTAGAGCTGCTATATGTGTACACAAATTCGTTCAGATAGCATCCACTCATACATATTTTCCCCAGACCGTCTAAAAAATATTCTAAACCGCTAAAAGGTTACCGATCAGTGCAAATATTCCGCAAATAAAATTTGTAATGAAAAGTAACGAGACCAAAAAAGTCGTCAAACAGTAACGTTGTGTAGAATAAAGAAGGAATTGGCGGGTGCAATCTTTCAAAAACAAGCACCGCAAAAAGACTACTTCTACACTTTTTTCGCGCGAGAACTCGTCGCATTACCTTCTCCGATCGGTCGTCAGCGTACGCAGGCCACCATAGGTTACAGCGCGTCAAATCAAACGCATATTGAACAAATAGGAAGAAAAACTTGAATTCGTCTCGTTTAAAGTTGATATACTTCCTGATGAACGTATGCAGCGCAGTCGGTAAGAGATTCAGCTGTTTCTGCACGATTGATCGATTGCTCAAAACTGTATCAACCAAACTCTTTCCTCATTGTCCGATCTGATTGGTTTCAGAGTTGTCTGGGAGAATAAGAACTTGATCATCGGCTAGCCTCCGCAAGTCCTTCTTTAGGCTAGCCACGCGTTCGTAAACATCAAACGACTCTGAATTGGAGTGGACGCGCTGGAGCATCTCAGGCGCATTGATTATTCCCGGACACTTGACACATTTTATTTCTCCTGACAAAAAAAAACGAAGAATAGAGTAACCCACCTGGCTGTAAAGTTGTTTGACAAAGTGCGTTCACACATTTGCAGTTCTGCCCAGTGCAGTAGTCAGCAGCTTCTTTGGTGTACACGTCAGCACCTGGTGCTGGAGCTCTGAAAAATTCAAATGGAGTTAAAAAGTACAGTGTCCTTTTGATTGTAAAGCTTACTCTTGGTTGAAGAAACAGAGCAAGTAGAATTCTGACTTGCAGACTTGATATGTGCATGCGAATGCATCAGCTTTGTCGCGAGCAATCTTAGGAAAAGAAAGCAATTTTCGAAGAAATAAACAAAAAATGCTGACGAATCATCACCAGACTGAACGCTGTGTTGTCTGCAACTGCCTTCTCATCTGCCTGCTTCTCAACTGCAGCTTTCCACGCTGTATTCAGAAGATCTTTTGTTGTTGATGTGGCATCGCAACTGGCTTTCACAGTAGCTCTAAAGCAGTACTCTTCTTCATCGGTGTTCGCTGCTATTGAGAGCCTTCCCATGTACTTACGTTGCTTTCAGAGATCCGATTTTATAGGTGGCAGCTCCTGCAGCAGTGTATGTGGGTAGTTGAGGATTAGCAGGACACTCCGCAGCAGCGGTCTGAGCTGCTGCTTCTATATTGCAATCCCAATTCTAGAAAATTTATTTTAAGTGCTAGCATAGAGAAAATTTCCGCGCGCTAATTGTTATTTGATAAGCCTGGATGGGATCGGACGTAATATTTTAAAGTCATATACGAAGCGTGGGGGTATAGCGAAGTCGGTGAGAGGTTATGCTGTGAGGGCACGATTGATCAATCGGTGGATCGAAGCCATTGATCGAAGTCCAGCGCTAACCACACTCTTTATCCTTCCGGGATCGGTACACCGGTGGCAGACCTGTCTGGAAAGCTAAAAACATCAGCAATCTCCCACAAATCATTCAACAATCGTATCGGCTAGACTCGTAACCCCAAACGATGCAGAAGTAAAGTGATCGCGTTGGCGAATCTCAAGCACTTTGATTAACGCATGCATGTTATCTTCTTCTTCTCTTCAGTAATTGGTTCGTTGCCACAGCAGTGAATGCACTTCCATGACGTTGTTGTATCCGTGACCCCACGAACTACTGTAGTTATAGTCGGGTTAAAACCACCCTAATCCTGATACAGCTGCGTAAACGGCGGCCCCCCCAAGCCCCCCGGGGGGCCCGGGGTTTTGGGTCGGGCCCTCTTCTGCTGCAATCGGACTGCAGAAATGACTAAGGGTTTCACATCTCGATAGAAGCTGATAAATTCACCGCTCCACTTCGAGCGCATCGGCTTCTGCAACCGCACCGATCTTCTGGTAACTTTTGACTCAACTATGCGCAGGCAGTAGAGATGGTGGCAGATTCTTACAATGTAACAGGAAGTCTACCATTTTGTTCTCAATACCAATCCGGCAAGTGGAATTTTTTCCATGATAGTTCTTTTTTACTTCCTATAAAAGTCGTTGATGTTCAACCAAATTTGGGAAGGGATAACATTTTCGATGCCAAGAATGCGCAAATCTACTCACCAGTTCGTTCATTTCCTTAGCTTTCGGCAAATCCGCATTTCCTTGACCTTTTTGTTCTCCTTTCGATACTGTTCGCCGCAAATCATTGATGGTTTTCAAAACTACCTCCCTCCAGCTCTCAGAAATCAATGAATTTTGGCAATTGAAATCTTAAAATAAGTGCGAATGAAGAGGAAATGGGTGGAAGCAACAAAAAATTAAATCGTGAGGACCGTTCATTGTTACGACCTTTTCGCGCTCAAAGTTGCTGAGAGACAGGAAAGTTCTTACTTTGTGATAAGTGAGCATGGCTTGAACAGTATATCATTAATGTCTTACCTGTAGCTGATGTAACTGCATTATTCTGGAGTTGTAGACATGCAAGAAGAAGAGTCTATAAAAAACTAGAAATAATTATGCATTTACAGAGCGATCAGCAGAAGATTTGGCTGTGGCCATACGATTGGTGGTTTGAAATTGCCCTAAGGTATCCTGCGAGGGCCTTATATTGGTTCCAGACTTGTCTCGGAGGGTGAAAACACTGAGATGATATATGGGCAGGCCCCTCAAATCATTGCATAGGCCAACACGCGTTCACTAATCTTAAGACGGTCCTGAATTGAGGTCAAACGCGTAGGTGCACACTTATGGGAACTAATCAGTTCTATGCACTTAATTTTTTACTTATTAGAAAAAAAAAAACACAAAACTTGCGCTTGAGCAATTTTTATCTTATCTATAAGTCTGTAGGGGAGTTGAACACTTTTTTAAAATTAACTTTTATTCTTCGAGATTATTTAAAGAACTTTACGTGGACCTATATGGTTAACGTACGCAATAAATTCGTAAAAGATGACCAGCAACCTACACTGGCAAAAAAATCTTAATTGAACAACACTCCGGTTCACTTTCTTTTATGGGAATTAGGTCTGAAAACTCAAATGTAAATCAATCTTCAACTTATGTTTGTCTGGTTGATATACACCGCTTAAGTATTATTTAATCCTATTTCACGTAATTACTTCTCTGTTCAAAGGGAATGCTAATCATAGCTACCGTTAGCGTTGTTTAATGCATCTTCTTCGTTGTCGGCGATAATAAGTTTGATCATCCTTAACATTCCCTGTTCCGGGTTTTGCGTATTGTTGTTGCAGCGACTTCGAGGCTTGGAAAGGAAAGAGGAGAAATTTGATACTCACATTATCAGAAACTTGAAACCGTTTCAGGCCTTTTGACGACGGTAATGACGAGATTTTCGCAAGGTCAGGTCAGGAATAAAGTCTCGCTAAAGCCTCGTTAGCAAAACAAGAGGACATAAATTCAGCGCTAATGCCAAAGCTTCGAGTAGAGAGAGTTTGGAGATCTTACTAACAGTTTCGTTATCGTTGCGATGACAGAGAAGTATCATCAAGGATTGAGTAGTGCTTTCGGACTAAATGTGTTTGGCCACTGACGCTAACAATCCTTCACAACATCGCCACCCTCATGATTCAGGTACGAAATTTTTGGTAGTGAAATCCAGTTTCGTAGATGGTTATAGGTCAGGAAATAATATTGTAGGTCATGTATGGCATTTGCTATTTCAAGAACAAAGCAGCATTTACGCGCCTCTCTCAGTCGCGTGCAAACTGTGTTCCACGTCGAGATGGAGGGGAAACCATGATAGTCTATCTTTTTAAGTTCGCAGTAGTTTTTGTTTTGGGACTTTTTGACTTTGGGACACACTTTGTTTTGGGACATTATCGAAGAGTAGTGTCCAAGCGTCCAATTCTGTTTATTTCGTTTACAGGTACCGGTGACCACGACATAAAAAAGAATGGGGGGTCGGGGACAGCCTTTGTTCAGACTTCTGCAGAAAAGAAGCACTAGATTCCTACAGCATTCCAAAGAGGGTCCTGGACAGCCGAACGAACTGTCTGCAGAGGCCTCGTTGGATGAAAGGTAGCAAAGACTCACCAGAACAAGCGTATCCATCGCTGCACGATGAAGACTAATGTTATGTTGTAGACAGAAGCTGGTCGCGCTATTTAAACGCAGCCAACTCTAAATGTCAGATCTCTATCTGACAAAAATTAAAAGCAAAACGAAAGTGCAACGAAAAAAATTGTTGATGATTTTCATTTCATACTGACTAGCAAACGTGGGATGTCAAATTAAAAAAGTGTGCCACAGGTTGCATGCGCAGAACAGTGGAAGGAGGCTGAAATTCAGTTCTAATCTATTAAAAAGACAACGTTACCCTGTACCTTCACCACAAGGATGCCAGCCAATACAAAAAAAAAACTTCGAAAAATTTCCTCATTCAGGTGTGCAGATTTCGTAACTCATGTTGGCAATGAAAAAAAAATGAATTGAAAGGCAAGTGCACTGCTTTACAATGAAGCTATTCACTTCTTAACTTCAATATGGTAGCGGGACGACAACTTTGTCCAATATTGTTGTCGATATTATTACTAACCGTACAAAAAAGAACTTTTGTTAGAATCTAAAAAATCATCCAGAAAAATATGTATGTGGGTGTAGTACACAGTGAGTGTCAACACTATTTCGACAAATCCGCATGCTACGTATCACAAGCGGTGAACTAAAATTTGTAGCATCAAATTTCTGTCGCATTTTCTTCTGGTTTTGATTTTTTATGTGATGTAGGCCTAACTCTTAAAAGTATCTAAATGGTGAAAGGAAGGAGCAATGCTCCTTATCGTCCGACCTTTGGTACAAAACTTTTTTCTATCAAGATGTAAATTGTCTGTTTGGGTCTGTGTTCTGCTTAGAACAGAGGAGGTGGAAAATTGATGTCTAGGCATTGTATATTAGTTTAAAAACGAAATTCCGCGTGGAAAACGGTAGATGTGACGCAGTCGTTTAGAGGTCCGTTGTGGCCACACGGTCGATCGTTCGAAGCCGACAAGTGCCTTTGACTGAGCCTTTTACCCCTCTAGGGTCGATGAATTCATAGCAGACCTGTCCGGGAGGATATGAACACCCACTCATCGGCTGGCCCTGCATTTCGTTCTACAGGTCAACACGCATTCCAAAACCTCAGTTTTCATGAATTGCAGTGAAAACCCGTTGGCGCATCACAAGCGGATTGATACGCCAGTGTCTTCATCCTTTTGTCATCCAGATTTAGAGGCGACGTACCCTCCTACCGGAACTCTGAAGTTGCAGGAGGAGCCAGTTAGTACGACGCAACGTTGAGGTCCATGAGGGCTCGTTTAAGCCACAGTAAAACACGAATGCAATAATGTATTAGAAACTTTGAACCTGAATACAGTTATCGCAAAACAAATCTGTGAAAGAACTGAAATTTTATTCGTTCAATGAAATTAAGGTTAGAATCAAGCTTCCAACTATCAAAACCGATTTTTTGTAGCTGAGAGATGGCCGAGATTACTGTAGCCACCCCCTACGCCGGTTCAAATGGTTCTTCCAGAAACGACGTACTTTTCATTAATCTGTTCCAGGAGAGAGTGGAGTCACGGTTGTCGATAATTTCAGCAAACATCGGTTTCGTTTCGTCATGGATTCTACCCTCGAGCCAACCCCTGACGACGACATGGCCAAGGTCGCGATTTTTGTCGATACGCGAGATGCGAGAGATCCACAGTAGTGTTTGTGTAAAATTCGACTAGCACATCTTGCAACTGATGTGCGACCGTTTTCTTTTTCTATTTGAGAGTTCGAGCCAATTTCTTCACCGTTTCTAGGTCATAAATGAAAAAATAACTGAAAAATCCTTCGGCCACGATGTAAGAACTCGAAGAATGTGCAATTCAGTCAAGTGATTTTGTTTTCGCTTCCAGGTTGCTGGGACACCTTTGAGGTTGCGTTCAAATTTCCATCTTCCATCACTGCCGCTAAGAGACACTTGCTTAGATACATGCCTGGATTTCCGTCGACAGCAGCCTGGTGTGGCAAGACGTCGAATTTTTCCTTTCTCATCGCAGCTAACTGCGGCTATAACGAAGTTAACGCAAAATCGCGCAGAGGTAGCTTATTCGCAGCAAAAGACACCTTTCTTGAAAAGCCCTCGAATCCGATGTTTGCTCTTCGCTTCTCTCAGGTACACTTATTTCTGAAACTATTCGAGATCAATTTTGCGGAAGGTCCAGGAAGATATTTCCTAGTGTCAGTTTTGAGAATGCTTTTTGTGTGACCTTTGCTTAATATCAAGCATTTCCGAGAGTTGTCCGACTTTTTCTACAAAAGCTGCCTTCGAATTCGTGTGTTGCGGTACGTTAGTGTTGTGCAATGCGAATTCCAGCGGCCTTCTATTTCAAGAAGGCTACGGTTAGCCAGGAAAAGCAGTTTTGGCTGATTTCGATTTTTTTTAGAATTGTCTACCGATTTAATCCATGTTTTGAGTGGATCTCATATTTGCTCTCAACGTGTGAAATAAACCGGAAAGTAATTTTGATCGGATCGAGAATTTAAAAAAAAAGAAGAACTCGTACTAGCCGTCTCCAAGTGTCTTCGTACCATTTATTGCTATGCCCTACATGCTTTATATTTCTTATATTTTTATACATATATTATGTTGTATTATATTATTATTATATTATTATATTACCATATAAATATATTTTATGTATATTTTTACATGTGTTCCTACATTTTTAAGTTTTTTCAAAATATATTTTTCAACTGAATGTTATTAAACTGTAATTACACTGAAAAATTCATGTTTGGTTCAGTGTAGATGACTCCACTTTCATGATTTTGCAACGCTCCTTTCATTTCTTCTGCTTGGATATACCGCATCCTGCAACCGTAACGGGCCTCTTCCGCGGGCGTACCTGCTGGATTCGTCGTCTATCAAAGGCATCCACAGATGATCTGTTGGAGCGTCCTCACAGTTGCTCAGATTTTGACAGTAAATTCAAGTATGATTCATTCTGGAAGCACTGGTTCGCTGAAGTCGATCAGAACCACTTCATCAAAGACATTTAATTCTTTTTGTCACTTCTCAAATGAAATTCTTTCTTCAAATCGCAAACAAGTCCCAAATGAAAGTTAAGAGTCTAAAAAGTCGAAATGATACTGTTGTCGAAGACATTTGCGACTTTATGTTTGTTCTCATTCATAAAAAGAACGAAATGAAAAATGAAATGCTTCTTGCTAGCTTAAAAGTATGTATATCGGGAATGGCTGCCTCCAAACGGATTTTTATCTCTTAGATGATTTATTAGCATTACTCGAAAGCACAGAACATGACTGGAAACGCGAATTACTTGAATTAATTGAATTACTTGGATTGAATCCTTTTAGTAAATTCCAGAATATTCTTCCTCTCGAAGTACTTCTTACGTTTTTTTCTCGTGGAAGTGGCACATAAATGAGAGGAACGGGAATAACGAAACTATCTCCTCAATCACCATCCTCTATAACCTACATAGGATAGCAGAGATTTTTGTTGAGAAATCTCACCTTACAAGAAAATTATCTTGGTCAGAGAAGGATCACTTTTGATGCCTTCTCCCTTCGTTTACAACGAAGCTGCTGGCGACAAAAAGAAGGAATCGCGTGATAAAATATTGAAAAGTGAGAAGCATTTGGATCATACACTTGTGTATAGCATCCTATAGCATTACGAATGCTGTGGATCGATGCTGTAAAATATTTATTGAGTAATGGTGTCAGTTAGAAACCATTTTTTCTTCGTTGTGATTCCACCTCACGATGATTTCACGCACAATCCACCCAACGGGGAGCACGACGGGTTGGTACCGGTACTTGCGCACTTCGAACACGCCTTATTTCCAGCTTCGTAGATCTCTTCACCTATAGCAGGTGACCTGAAAGAGTGAGCGTTGAACCAGGAAAACGAAAGATCTTATAAGATGTAAACGAAGTCTGGAAATCCTGATGAGAGCTCGTGTGAGCCTGTAGTTGTTGGATGAAAAAGCAACGAACCAGTGCTAAGCAAGTTTGTAATCTACTAATCTACTAGAGTATACTTTTATCGTGGGTTTTTTTTTGTAATAATTGGACGTAGAGCATAGAACTTGCTCCTAGAAATCTAGAAACAAAATTTGCTATATTTGACAATCACTGAGCTCACCGAAATGTCATTACGCTTTCTACAAATGGAATTTTCAAAAGAAAAAGAAACGTACTTGTCATATTTGCACAGAATATATAGCTTTCCGAGTTTCAGGCATGCTGCTCCAGCATCTATAGCACAGCCGACCTTAGTGGCTCCGTCGAATGCTATCTGGAAAACCAAGTGGATAGGAAAACATTTACCAGCACGTTCAGTAATCACGCGTCACTCACATTTGCCGCAGACATGAGACCTTTGGTATTTTTGCGGTTGCCTCCAAAAGCTTCTTTTCCAGAAGACTTCCACCATTTTGCCACTGCCTGAATACATAACTATTTGCTTTTTAAAACACCTGTATGAACAGTTGCTTTCGGCTATAGTGCTTGTCACTACGTACCTATATAAAACCCCTAAAATGTGTAAATACAAATCGGTCGCTTTTTTTCAAAACCAGAAGATTGCATCTAAAAGAAAATAAGTGGTCACTAGTCAACTAGTCACTAAGTGGTTATCTGGAACCCCTCTGAAATGGGCGAATGCGAATATATCGCTTTTTTCAAAACAAGAAGACTACTTCTCGAAGAAAGCGAGACTATGTTTCGACTGAAGCTGTTGGCCATTTTGAAAGGAACATTAGTTTGCTTAAATCTCCTCTAGAATTAGATCACTAGAAAGTACATTTCCAGTCAAATGTGCTTATATTTCTGAAACGAACCTTTTTAATGGCGTCCTCACCAATATTCTTGGATGTGGTGACATCCAAGCTCCAGAAGTTTTTTTCGACTGCATTGTTTAGATTAGCTTTGCAGTCTTTAATCTCCTTTATAGCAGCGTCTTCGAGAGTCTTGTCATATTGCTAAATGATCAAATAGTTTACACAAGCTGCTCCTCCACAACCGCTTGTCAAATTCTGAGTTGCTCTCCATTTCTCACCAATTCAATCATTTTTGTTGCTGGTTTTGCATAGCTTTCACCAGACTTCGTCCATCCTGTAGCAAGGAGGCGTCTGTAACATTAGATCACCATTACAGAAGAAAAACAGTATTTTTGTAGTTCTACTCAAAAAGCCTTGCCTGTAGTAGTTGTGCATTTCCAGTGCAGTACGTCTAAAGTTGTCCGAAAACTTACCTGTACAGGCACTGTTACCGGTACCGCAAAATGTGCTCTTGAAAAGTGCTGTAACACTGAGAGAAAATGAGAGGTGAATTAGATGTTTCTCAAAACTATTGCAACTAATCAAGTATTCATTTGTGCAACATTTCCACTCGAATACTTTAGATACTCTCTTATTGATGCGTAAAGACGTCCAGTTTTGTCATCCAGTTTTGTCGAAGAAATGCTTTTTGTTCAGCATTATTTCTTATTTCAGGATCTCTAAAAGAGGCCTAACACAGTGTTAGCAATGTTATCGAAGCGTTCAAAATATTTCTCTTGTTTTGAAAAGAGTTGTATGATTCACATGATTCTTCGATATATCTAGTGTACAATAATCCCTGAAATATTCACAGATTCCGTAATAGAAGAGGAGCGACGTCTTTTACTGCAGATCGCTCCAAATAAATGACATTCACTCATGCTTCGCCTATAGCTTCCAGAAACCAACATTTTGCACAATTCATCGGATGATCGAAGCACATGTCAAGCCAGAAGAACTTCAACTAGTAGGATTTTTTCTCCAGTAACATCATATGTGAAAAACAGGGACAACCTGGTTCAGGAGTTCTTTCGCAAAGTCCATCTACGCAAGTGGGGCAGGCGGCCTCATCACTGCAGTATTTACCCTTCGCATCTGCCGTATAGACATCGCCATTGGTGGGTGCTCTGAAATAATTAAAATACACATGAGAAATGAGGTTCATCAGGTCCGAAAAAGAACTGCTTACTTCTGGTTGAAGAAACATAGGAGGTAGTAGCTTGTCGCTTGGCAAATTTGGTATGTGCATGCGAATGCACTCACTTTGTTGTGGGCGAGCTTAACATCCATTCATTGTTTTGCTATGAATTGTCGAGTTCTAAAGTGCGAACCTGAGCGAACTCATTATTGCTCCTTTCCGCTGCCTGATTCGTCTGTTTTGCAGCAGCGGTGGCCCATAGTTCAGTCAGCAAATCTTTTGCTGTTTTGGTAGCGTCACAGTTGTTAGCCTTAATTGTGCCCCTACAAGGGTATTTTTCACTACTCAGATTGACTTTATCGTATGATAATTCTCCTACTTTAGAATTATATGGCCGAGAGTATAACCCTTGGTTTGGAACGCGGGTAGAGGTGAGATCGTATCGGGGCAAGTCTTAGCAGCATCTTGTGCTTCTGCTTCTATATTGCAATCCCATTCCTGGAACATCTACATCAATGACCAGAAAAGGACTGTTATAAATGTTATAAATACCCTTTCACACATTAGGTTTGTTGTAACCTCTTATCGAAAAGAAGGCCTTCACACGCTGTGATAGAGTATAAACTAGTATTGGAAAGAATGAAAGATGACAGGATTAAGACTGTGAGTTCTGGGATATGAAAATACAATTGATGGAGTTTTCCTTACTTTAACTCTTACTCACTTTCTAGAAAGCATAAATGAGGATTAAGATGATGTTTAAACAAATTTAAGAAGTGATAATAGAATTTAAATTCTGTTTGGAATTTACTTACCAATTGATTCATACTCACTGCCGTTGGCAGTGTCACGCCGTCTTTACCTTCTTGCTCTCCTTTTGCTACTGTTCGACGAAAACCATTGATAAGATCCAGGATTACACTACGCCATTGGTCAGAAATTAGCGAGTTATGACATTTAAAACCTTAAAAATGTGTAAAAAGATAAGAAGTGCACGAGGAGAAAGTTATAATAGTAGTTCATTACTAGAGTCTAATGCCACGCAGAATTTCCGGAAGAGAAACAAATCTTGTATTGAACATGTGAACATAACCTAGACAATATGTTGTTGTTGTCTTACCTGCAGCTGAAGCGACTGCGTTGTTGTAGAGCTGCAGGCTTGCAAGGAAAAGAGTCTTAAAAACAGGAATACTTCTAAAAGTACCATTTGTTTCCTCATTTTTTTTTTCGAATTTTCATATGCCGTAATGGTGTCGCGTGCCACTCGTGATTGCATAGATAGGTGTTGCCTACACAAAGTCTTCAATTCGGAATGCAGTTTTTATTACGTAGACATCAAAATCGCAGTTAATACTAAGTGTAATGTGTTTCCTGAATAGAAGTAAGACATGGTATTGACCCGAACCTTCCAGGTGCCGTTATTGTAAATGCGTTCAGGAGGGTGACGCTAACCGTCCTGTGTAAAGATCTCAGAAGGGTCCACAGGTGAAATTACGCCATATTCTTCAAGCGATACGAATTGATCATTGTTTGCATTCTAGCTAGTCACTATCGATAGTCAAGAAATTCCTAAAGTTGCAAAAGTGCGGTTATATATGCGACTCCGGAGCGGAGTTCCCATAAGGTGGGAAGAACTGTAGGTCAGATGAATGTTTGCACGCCTTTTGCTGAAGAGATCATTTTAAGGTGGCAAACTTCGAAAAAACGAACCCTTTCTAGCAACGATGCAGCATTTATGAGAACTAATTTACAAATGCAAGACTACCGTCGGATATAATCGCCGAGTTCAAGTATATAATGTTGAACTATCGGTCACGTTCATTATTGCGTAACCTGAGGGTAAAGTTCAATACACCATCTTTGACAGGTGTGAGCGCTGGAACATTCTCAGCCGATATTTCCATGTATGCTATTGTCGAAATAGTTCCTTGTCGTGAGATGTTAGGACGTTATCGACGAAGAGTTGTGTTTAGAGAGTAGGTTTCGTATGGTGAGGCCCCCAGCCTACGATGAAAAGGAAGGAAGAGCACCAGACTCTGGCTTCAGCCTTCGTCTAATTTTACGCCTAATTTAGATTCTTGTGAGACATCGTTATTCCTGAACATACCTCTGCTCAAGAAGACGAGCTATCTCTAAGTTGTCAGTTTTTGACGCTAACTACAAAGGACTCACCAGAAGAAGTGTGTTCATCGCTGAACGATGAAGAATGATGTCGTGATGTAGAGAATGTTGGCCACCTTATTTATATGCAGCAAATTTTAAATGTCACTGGTCCGTCGGACAAAAATCAAAATCCAAACGGAAACTTAACAAAAGACTGGTGATGATTTCAAATCCATATCGACCGTCAGACGTGACATATCGTGAATTAAAGGAGTATGCTTTGATGTGTTGTGAAAGGATATCCGCCAACGCTCACAGAATTAATTTAATATAGGTGGCTGTCTTTTGTTGTGCTTACGGTATGGAATGCAAAAACAAATGCATGCGATCTGACAATTTCAGAGTTTTCTGCTGCGATTCTAGTTATTCAGTTCGAAACGATAAAGCCTCATCGCCTTACCCAGTCGAAAGAAAATTGAGCTCCAGGTAGTATTTCTTCTTTCGTTGTTACAAGAGATCTTCATTTCCACTTGATCATGTGTATCACGTCCCTGCTTACAGCAGCTACGTTTTTTTTTCTTTGCGTTACTGGTTTGATCTTTCTCATCTTTCATCAGAAACGGCGCTTCACAGAGTTATGATTTTCTTTTTGTGGTATGTTCCGACTTGACTGGATTGTGGTTTACTCGCCTTTTCTTTCATTTGAACTTCACTTCTTCTTCTTTCAAATCACTCCTTGTTACAATACCGCGCCATATTGATGCTCGTATTTCCGCTAGAACAGGAGTGTGGGAGGGTGCGATGTGGGGCGATACTGTCGAAAGTGATGATCTGATAAGAAATCGCAGAGTATTTGTAGGGATTACAACGTGACAACGTGCCAGGAATCTGAAGTAGTGAGAGAATCCGCAGAAGAAGGTAAAGATGATGAGATGATTATAAAGGTGTAAATTGCGAGATCTCGGGTGATTCCGGCCATCTCTTTTTAATCGTCGTTTGAAAGGCGTTGGAAAACACAGCGTTTTTTGTTACGATTTCAGTTGCAACGCGCCACCCTTGAGCACGCGACTCACGGATTCGCAAAGTTAAAAGGTCAGTGATCTCTTCTCAACAGCCTATTGAAGTGTAAGTAATGGAGCGACTTCAGAGGTACCGGATCGTGTACATTCTAACGTACCCCGTAGGAACTTCAGCGGTTACCTTTCATTACTACGGTTGCGGATAGTTGAGCGGAACCACCCCAGAATCCGAACTCTACGACGCTATCTCTAGCATTTCCCATAAGATTCCCTCACCACGTCAGATTCGTGGTGTGCTACCTTTATGTTAGGCTTTGGTCATAAGAAGGGGAATTTTAACTGCATCTTCTCCCCGCTGTTGAAACTGGTAAGAGAAGGACCACACTTCCCAATAACCTTGGAAGGAAATTCGACTATTGAGTATTAATTTAGTATTTTTTGTTGCTGATGAACTTAGTCACTTGTCTTACGGTTGTCATTTAAATGTCACTTTACGGTCATTGAGTAATCGTTGTTTCAGTGACAAAATGTAGCGTAGACCTTGATTATGATCTTCTGTTCCATTTATGCGAAACTAAAGTTCTTAACAGTGGTACTTCGACGAAGCACTGATGACGACCGTATCTTCATAGAACTTGTGAGATATTCGGGTCCGGGGTTGGTAAAAGTAGGTAGTGCTATGTACGGCATGAGCAGGTGAGCATGAAACCGGAACTCTCTAAATTATCTCTACTGCATTTTCTCCCTTTCTCCAGATTTCCGAAAACACTCTTTTTCTAAAGTGAATTGTATATAAATTACTACAGTTACCAAGACCCTTGATATATGAGTGATTTTGCACTTTAAGCTGTTTCATTTCGTCACTCCTCTAATTCTTCGGTGTTACTAAGACCCCCAATACTTATGTTCGTAGAGAGTGGTTTGCGTTTTTCTGACACTTCATGAGAAGCATGTCTGGATCCGTCTCTCGCTGACGGACGGAAAATATTCCGAAGAATACTCCGAAAAATGAATTTCAAAGCATAGAATCCATTGTTCATTTTGACCGTGCAACGAAATGTATGAGTTCATTTTGACCGTGCAACGAAATGTATGAAAAAAGAACAAGCTCTCTGTATTACAGAAGAACTATTCAGTTTGATTTCGATGGGATCGACAAATACTGCTATATTGTCGCCGACATTAATGCAGCTTTAGAAAGGAACGTTTTTTTAGACCTATGGCAATTGTATTACTGCGTAGGTGTCAGAAGCATTCCCAAAATTCCCAGCCAATGTACCATGTACATATCATCGAAAAAGTGGTGCAAATCCATTTCAGCTAGTCTATAGCTTGCCAAAGTCTGTGTTGCGCTTGGAGTGGAAATCAGTGAGTCTTGTCAGTAGGAAATCTTCGTTTTGTTCTTTCGTCTCACATTACCTGTATATAACTGAAGTTATCGTCATCGCAATCGTCGTATACGACCTCTTTCCTCATTCGTTGCCGATGTCAAGTTTTCTTTTTCAACTTGCGACTGAGTCGCATTCTAGCTCGATGGTCGGTCGTCAAAACCATTTAGAAATTATTGTGCTCTCGAGACATCATCAGTCACTGCGCTTGACGGTTGAGAATATGGTAGATCTTCATGCGAGTCGTGCCATTCGCCGATTCCCATGTCCGCCAACGCTGATCTTTCCCCATGAAAAGAAAATCCTTAATGCGAGTCACCTGCTTCAAATCCTCAAAGAACTTGTCTAGCTCGGACTCATCAGCTTTCGATGTTAATTTGTGTTCTCTCAGCCGCTGATGTCAATGAGTGGCACTTAATGATCCGTTCGAAATTCTCGTTTAAAGACCGGGGGCGAAAAATGACCAACGAGGTATCAAGATCTCGTGAGAATACACAAGATGTCTGTCGCGATACCGTTCGAAGTCTGTGCAAGCAAGACCCAGTGTACCGCGTGTAAGGGGAGCTGCAAGTAGACTTTTCCCCTTAATATGTAGCCTTGTCGTGGCGAGATTGACTTTCACAATAGTTCGCCGCCAACCTTTATGGGTCGGTGAGGCAATTTATGCTTTTTTGCCTAGGTACCTTGCTTTTGCACAGTTGTTTTCTCTTAGGATGAGCTTCCGATTCCGAGAAGTCGGAATGTCGGATGTGTCGAGGTCCTCCTTAGATGTGGAGAGCAGCCTGAATCACTTCCATGCCACCATGAGACGGCAAACTGTTGTAGAGGTGAGGTTGAGGCAATGGTTTAGCACAAATTGTCAATTCTGGTGCATTTCCATGTTGTCCTCATGACTTGAGATTCCTAACAGGGGACTCTATTTTGCCATCCCGTAAAAACAACCTCATCGTGGTGAAGAGGAGGATGCGGCAGGGTGTTACAGTATCACTCGAAATATCCACTGACACCACAGGGAACGCACTGAGAAAAAATGGAATCAAATAGGAAGACAGTGAAGGTTGATGGCCGGGAACTATGCAATGTTGATCTCGTTTATCAGATCGTTCTGATGACGTAAAGTGTTCGCGAAAAACCTTAGGGTCTCTGATGCCCTTTACATCTTTAGCAGCAGGAACTAACTTATGCGCATCAAGTATTTCTATCCAGGTCAGGAAAGATACATGTAGAACGACCTGACACCTAAACTGGGCAGGTGGAAACAACCACACAAAAAACAAGCATGTAAGCGGTGTCGAGGATGTAATGAAGAAGACCAAGTTTTAGTAGAACCACCCCGCCACACACAAATGGATGAGGAATTAAGAAGTTCAGTGCTACGAAGCCAATTGGTGATATGCATTCACCAGGGAAGGTAAAATAAGTCGGGCTGGACGTTTCAACGTTTCAACAACAACCATTTTACTAAAATGAGCGACTTTGTGCCGCACGCAATATTAACCGTACACCAGAAAAAAAATTGGTGTTTTTAGATGAGTCGCGAAAGGAGAAATCGCTGAACTACTAATGCACGCCATCGAAACCAACGAAGGAAGTAGTGACGTTCGTTCCATCAATTCAAAGAATATCGGGAATCAGTGTGACCAAGATGCAATCAGGACAAGAGGAGCCCTAATAAGAACAGTTACCGAATGTAGAATAAAGATGCACGGGGTTTAAATAAATGACTTCAATAATATACAGGTAATGTGAGACGAAAGAACAAAACGAAGATTTCCTACTGACAAGACTCACTGATTTCCACTCCAAGCGCAACACAGACTTGTGCAAGCTATAGACTAGTTGAAATGGATATGCGCTTATTTTTCGATGACAGTGCATTGGCCGGGAATTTTGGGAATGCTTCTGACACCTACGCAGTAATACAATTGCCATAGGTCTAAAAAACGTTCCTTTCTAAAGCTGTATTAATGTCGGCGACAATATAGCAGTATTTGTCGATCCCATCGAAATCAAACTGAATAGTTCTTCTGTAATACAGAGAGCATGTTTTTTTTTCATACATTTCGTTGCGCGGTAAAAATGAACGATGAATTCTATGCATTGAAATTCAGTTTTCGGATTCTTCAGAATATTTTCCATCCACCAGCGAGAGACGGATCCGGACATGCTTCTCACAAGTGTCAGAAAAACGCAAACTACTCTCTAGGAACATAAGTATCAGGGGTCTTAGTAACATCAAAGAATTATAGGACTGTCGGACGAGAAATGTGCCCCTTAAATTCTTTTACGCTTAATGCAAAAACAGAACCTTGGAAGGGATTGATCCCTGAACGTCACAATGAAAACAGCAAGCCATCGCATTGAACCGTCTAATCAACATTATCTAGGGCCAAGCGTGTGTTGAGAATTTCTCAACAGGTCTAAGAGGGGTGTCAGATCAGAGGGGGGGAGGGGGGGGTAGTAAGAGGGGTCGGAAAAATAAGAAAAAAATTAAACTAGGGGTCGGAAAATCAGAAAAAAAATGTAGGGAACAAAGAGAAAAGGAAGGCGAAAACGAAGACTCAAAATAAACCTATATTAAGGCGTACAAAATTTAGTGTAATTTAGGTATACAACACTCAGCAGAAAAACAGAATTGAAAACTGCTTTTTTCAGACGTACTGCTGTAACTTGAAAGGGGATCAGCAGTGACTGGCATGTTTTCACCGCATATCGTAATATATTCACAACTGAAACGTATTCTAAGGTTTTTTTTTCAGGTCCTGATATCTGCTACTAAAAAATGGAAGAGTTGTCTCAAGGAAGAAAAAACGTCAATGATGCATATTCAGTACTTGAGTTCAAAATAAATTTGTTTAATATTTGAATAAATGATTGAAGTGAACTCGAGGAAGACTACTGTAGCATAAATAGTTAAGCTAAAAAGAGGGTACACAAACCGCAAAATGGTTTTCAAAAAATTTATTCTTCATAATTCTGATAACGAAACTACTGCACTTTTTGAGCTAATTTTGAAGATGGACGAATTAGCTTTTTTTGCTGCTCTAACGTATGCTTGATGACGTCGGAGTCTCTTCGATGACACAAACCGAGAAAAATCATTTGTCGTCGTAGGTCCAAGGCGGTAAGGGAGTCCTCATTACCTGAACGAAAAGGAAAGCGTTCAGAAAGGAGAAAGAAGAAGCTTGTAGACAAAGGAAACGTACCACTGGCAATAGCGTCCTTTCTAAAATATCAAGATTTCCATAAGAAAGCCTCTCGGTTACTTCTGAATTAGTGCAAACAATTGAAATCTTGAATAAATGTGATGCATAATAAATAACGGGATAATGTTGTGGAGGTGATAAAATAGAGAACCAATCATTTTAAATGCAAATAACTACCCAAAAGTTTTGATCCCATCAAAAAATCGACTTGTTGTCAGACCCATCAAGTCTAAGCAGTACAAAATCGTGTGTTCCTAATTTATATGAAAGAAATTAAACTAACCAGAGGTAACTTCGTATTGAGTACTAAGAGACCATAGGAGGCGATCTTCATAGCTTGCACAGTGCTTCGGCACTCTTCGTTACAGCAAACTCAATATATTGAAGATCCGCAGCTGTACGGAAACGTAGCCTCGAAAATTTGCTTAGGAACGGAAGAGAAATGAAATTTTCAGAAGCTAACAGAAGTGTGAGAGCACAAAAGAATTTAAGGGGCACATTTCTCATCCGACAGCGACGAATTTCTTACTCTCACTCGAAATAAATAAAGCAATTTTGATGCACCTACTGAGCGAAAAAAAGACATCTACAGGCGCAATCAGGGTTAAAATTAGTACAAAGTAGGCTCCTCATGTTTCTAAATATCAACGCTCGAATGAATTTCATGCAATAAAGCTGGCTGAGATCTGTAGAGAGAGATTTCTTCTATATTTCTACAAAGTTTGGTGTCTCTAGCTTCCCTAGTCTTTTTGAAACCTAGTTGAGAATAATCCCAATTTTTGCATCAAATTTTCGAGTTTTTCTCAACTAGCTTTTGAGAGAACCAGAACACCTACAGAGGCCAAAATTTGCAGTTAAGGGTTTTCCTTGATGCTCTATCCAAATATGGAATCGAGTTTTTTCAACGGCGCTACCGTATCCCCGCAACGAGAAAAAAGCGAAATCTCAGATCTTCGGCAACGCGTCAAAATCTGCATGACTTCAAACAAATTTCCATAACTCAGCTCATAAATTATAAAGAGCAATTTTGTTTGAAGTGTGTTGTAGAAGAAGAGTTTTGCTATCATAATTTGTTTTTACTCCTCTACAGGTGGTTTTCATCCTCAAAAAAGCTAGTTGAGAAAAAGTTGAGAAAAGTGCCAAATTTCTCAACTTCTTCTCAACTAGGTTTCAAAAAAACCAGAAGGTCCCTGGAAAAGCTTTCTTAACCGCTTTATGGCTCTACAGAACGCAGCCACCTTCATCTTCCTCCGTCTCTTCATTAGTGTGTTATTCATGTTTATTTCAAACTAACCAAATCCGACCTGTCCAGCAGTAATTTCCAATTAAAGCCCGGTTCTATTCGCTAAAATAACTTCTTTATAACACTTGTATGTGGCAAACAGTGCTCTAAATACAATTTCAAGAAACTTCCGGCGAAACGTTCTTCTCAGTGATTTTTTTCTATTTTGCAAAATCTAGATTCCTGTGGGGATCGAGCTATTCATAATCTCTAACCACTGTCAATGAGTGGAATTGTGTGCAGAATGTAGAAAATAATGAGAAAACGCCTTAAGAATGTGATGTGCGTAGGTAAGAATTAGTTATTTTTTCCATTTTGCAAAAATGGAAAAATTTCGGCGGGAATCAAACTTTTAACCCTTCGTTTCCATTGTGGATGAGTAAAATTGTTTGTTAATAATACCAAATAGAGTGAAAATGGTTTTGAAATGTGTTCTCCGCCACTTGCAACTTTTTTTCCATTTTGCAAGATGATTGTTCCGGCGGGGATCGAACTTTTGATCCTGTCCTTATCAATATCAAACAGTGCAATTGTGTAGCCGAATACACATTGAGAGTTTACACATCTTTTCAAATTATATGTCTACATAAGTACAGACACACTTCTAATTCTTAAAGTAACGTCTACCTAATAATCCGAGGAAATATACCTGTAGGATATCTTTGGTGAGTAACCAATGTGGAATGGGTCGGGCCTACCGCGTTACTCACCAAAGGTACTTCGGCACCGGTAGCATCTTCGGCAATCTGACTGCCTTCTAGTTAGTCTTTCTTTATTATCTTGACACGTCTTTTAATCTTCTCGCCTAATGATAAACATTTATTGGATCTATTTGTACACTAATTGCAGTATTTACAGATGTACCACGATATTTCCACCTTTATCCTGGAGAGAGCTTCATCCGTTTTAAAGAAATTAACTCCGAACCAAACCTTCGGCCGAGTGTCTGGCAAAGAAGAAGAAGTTGAGAGATGCATGACTCACTTCTCAACCTAAGACGACGACGGCGACAGCTGTACCCTCGGATTTACACTTCTTTTCGCAGTATTCTGATTTCTTATTCTGGTTACGCTCACCGCGCTGGTAATGGTTTTTTCCATGCAAACACTTTTTTCCAGTCTATTTGTGAGCTTTTTGAAATTCGATGTTTTCTGCTATTATCATTATTTCTGCTCAGACTTGCACTGTGAAACGAAACGCTCTGAAACGTCAAGGAAATCGTGACCGTGAAGTCCAATAACATCTAGTGTTAATCGAGCTGTCTCTGAGCTCGAGGTCTTTGCTGCTCGAAATAGAAGATTGAAACCATTTATTAAATTTATTATATATGTAATATCCAAGCAACATCTTCCTCTGTTGTCCTCTCACTGCACTGTTCCACATCTCGATACCAGCTATCTGAAACACACATTATTACAGAAATTCTACAGAAAATCAAACACTATTCTAACCTTGTCTAGATCTATCCATCGAGAGGTTGAATGCTTTTTTATCTCAATTATTATTCTTGATCTTCTTCCACCTGGTATAATTAACATGAACATATGATTTCTAGTTATTATTTATTCTACCAATATCGCTGTATTAAATATATTTGTTTTTACTCGTAGCGTTACTGTTTCTTAAAATAATCCGTTATTTATTTATTATATCGCATTATTTTAATTTATTTATTGGGCGTTTATTTGTTTTTTTTTTAATTCTTTTTATTATACCCAAATTTGGATTGCTGTGTGGGCAGCTATACTGGTAGGAACGACATGAGGGGGTCGTTTTTAGGAGGGATTTTTCCCAACTATACGCTTGACCCTGCCTGAAATATAAGACAATGATGTATCTAATGACTTCAAATTATGCATATGAAAATTTCCGTTAAAACTTTTCCGCTTTCAAAAGTAACGGTAATGGGAATTATCGTTATCCTGTAACTCCCAACCTCTTTTGCAGCCTAATTTATTTGCGGACAGAGCGACCTTCTGTATCTCCGACTTCTTGGAACTTACAGGAAGAGCTCAAACTTGATAAGTTTTCTAGACTTTCTGAATGTAACATAGAGGCGAACTCCCTTTCTTACTCTATTAGAACACTACACAAAATCCCATGTACTTTTATCTAACTCTTTTATTCTTTCACTTATTTGGTAATTTCGACAAGTCACAACAGTCTTCTTTGCATATTTCTTTTCTTTGCGTCTCTGTGAATAGAAGAACATCTAAGACGGTTGTTTGCGTCTTCATGAACCACTGGAGCGTAACCTCGTAAAGGTATGTTCGCGTAACCGCCGGTATATCCAATGGACACGTTATTTCTCGGAGGCATTCGCGGAGAATCGGCCTGGGGCCCCCTTTACCGTTCCCCCACCGTTTCCCACGTCATTTCTCAGAACAGAGCAGAGGGAATTGGTTTTGACAATACTCATATTGGTAATCTACATTATGAACTATAAACTGTCCTACAAAGACTCCAACATCGTTAACCTTATAGTCCCCTCAACCCAAGCGCAAGTTTCACACTGACCTAACAATGAGTAGTTTTAGCAGAGGTTTGGGCTAAAGTTACTGAGATTCAGACTCCAAGATCTCGGCTTGGCCCCGCTTAGTGCATCTTCTTCCGCCAATCTTAACATAAAACTATCGGTCCCACCCGTGGGTCCTGACCAAGAAGGTATCGTTTATTGCATCCATCACTGCACTCTTTTTTGCGTCATTGTGCAGGATGAGCCTTCGATCTTTCTATTCTAGCATTTGTAGAAAAGGCTTTTTGTCATGCGTGTTACGGTATCTGCGAAAAGACGTGTTTCGAGCAGATACTTTTGTACGTCTTGGCAGATGATTTGGAGAAAGCCGAGCCATTATTCAAGTGTGTGCAGTTGGAGAACCTTGGGTTGCTTCTTGTTCTCAGGAAAAGGCTTTGCACGATCCCTAAGTCCTAGCGGCTGCACCTCAGTGTGAGGTGAGAGCTAGAACAGACTCACCAGACCACGCGTATTCACCGTCTAAATCCTTTTCAAAGATCCTAAGAAAAGAGGTTTCTTGTTTCTTCTGTCGTAATTGGCAAGAGGGCATCAGCTCCCACCTGATCCTGTGCATCACGTCCTAGTTTGCAGCAGATAGGTTTACTTTTCACTGCGTTTCTAGGTTGATTCATACGATTCCTCGTTAGAGACAGCTAGAGACTGCTCACAGGCTGTAGTCCTCACTCAGATATAATTTTCTATTTCTTTAATATTCCATTCGGGTTAGACTCTGCTCTCTCTCTCTTTGATTCAATCCTCACTTCTCCACCCTTTGATGGACCGTTTCATGTTAGAATCCCATAACACAGCAATGTTTGGAACTCAAGTTGAATTAGCTTGTGCGAGATCACGCAACAGTGCAAAACTATCAAAGATCATGATTCGGAAAGACCGCATGGAGAATAAGAACCTATGCTGGTCTCTGCACATAAGACACCTTCCATTCATTTCACTACTTTCCATGTCACTATGGTGCCCGCATAAGTAACCGTATGTCTTACTCACATGCTCTCTCTCCGACGTCGGGAAGAAATTTGATTACAGGTCGCTCATGAGCTTTTGTTTATTCAATAGCCCTTTAGCTTGCTTTTGCTTTTGCCTTAGGACTGTCATTAAATTGTCAGTCCATGAGCTGTAGGTCTGTATCCAGTATATAGTAGAAATATTTCGACTACAAACCCATTCCAGAACATGTTTTTCTTCGCGCGTCAGTTTACTGTAATTTGCAACATTATGGAAACACCATTATCGGTCGAAAAAACAAATTTGATAAACATTAAAAAGGAATTGAAGAAGGAGGCCATCCTAAGCACTCCGTAGTACAACAGTCGCTCCTTTTGTTTCATAAATTCTCTGCATTTTTTCCTACAGTGATGCACTACCCAGAATCATATTCTCCTCATATCAAACGTTGTCACTTATCTACTCAGTCTGCCGAAATAGCACATATTTTATCGAACAATACAACCCCGTACGGCTGTGGAAACGAAACTGCAGAAAGCGTATTTAACTATTTTTACGCTTGTAACAAATTCCTTTATGCGATAATTTCGCCACCAGTTCACTTTAAGCAGTCTCATTTTGTCAATCCTGTAGGTTTTCGGTGTTGCTGAGTTATCGATACCTAGGCTCCAACGTAGTGGATTCCGTGCTTCCAGAGTTGTTGTTGGCTAAGTTCGGAATCTTCCATTGCTTGCTGGTGAAAAGGCTCAATATCGAACCTCGAATGAATTCCACTGCACATTTTTCAGTTCGGTAGTGGTAGTGGAACGAAATGAATGGAAAAAAACGAGTGCACTCCATTGCAAAAAACTTTTCAATTCGATGATAGCAGGACGACAAACATTCCTACATTATCGTCGAAAATAAAACAAGCTTTAGAAGAGAGTTTTTCAGGAATTAAAAACCTATTATTACTGTACTACTGCTAGTAACTGTCTACACCATTTTGAAATTCGGAATACCACGACAGACAAAAAGTATGAACAGAAAATTATCCCCATTTTTTTTTTCCTGATGCACTTTCGTTTCGTTTTTATTTTCATGAAACATAAAATTATTTGAAATGAAAGTGAAATTGAAGCGCAATGATCCCCTTCATCCGACTAGTGGTACACGTTCTTTTTTTGAAAATTTATGGTTTGAGGAAGTAGCCTGTTCAGTGCTTGGAGACGAAGAAATAGAAAACGGAAGGCTACGCATTATTTTGAACATGAAACTTCACGACTTCATGTAGCTTCATGCAAAATATCCATTGAGTAATGGTATCATTTAAAAACCGAACTTTCACTTCACGCACAATCCACCCAAATTTCACATGACATCATCAAGTTTTACGCTACGCAGCACTAAAGGACTTGGAGTTGCATTTTGGTCACAAACTTCGAAACTTTAAAACCCTGTGTCACTTTTCTTGCCAAAAAAGAAAAGCAGACGTAATTTTTTCTTATAAAATGTACTTTCAGGTTCCACATCTACTGTGGTGAGTGGGTACGAAATGTGGAGCGTTAGAAGATAATCAATGGGAATAATATTTTGCAGTTGGTAGTTCCGAATTTCGCTCATCATGATGCTACAGCTTTCTTACGGATAACCAAACCAAAAAGAAGAGTTGCTTGTCGGTATGCGCGGAAAATATGTAGCCGACCACGTTTTGCGCACGATTCTACAGCACAACCAATTTCAGTCGCTCGGTCATGTGCTATCTGAAAGACAAAGTGCTCAGTGAACAATTTTACGGGATTTGAATCAAACTCACATTTACGGCGTATTTAAGATCACCATTTTTAATTGCTGCACTGTATTTGAGGTTGTCTCCGAATCCATTGTTGCTCTCAAAATTTGCCCACCATTCCTCCACAGCCTAGACACCGTATTTTTTTTTTCTAAAGACACCTTCACACTTTCTTTCAGTTATAGATGTTTTTGATCTTATATACACATTTGTACAACAATGTTCCAAGAATTAGAGGACCTTATACAGTTAAGGACTATGTTAGCCGAAAAAAAGAGGGAAAATGAGAGGGTGACAATCAGCACAATATATCTCAAATAAATAATATAGCATAGCTCTCTAAAATCGGCAGGCGAAAAGAAAGTACCAGATCCGCCGCGGAACCTTAGCATAAGGGGTCCCGAACAAAACCCAACGCTTCGCGGAAGCAGTTGGTGCCGCGTGTCTTAAAGGCAGCATACCACGAATCTGGGGTGGTACGGATTTCAGGTGGAGTATTCGTATACAGGGTCGGAGGTAATGGAGACCGGGGTGGTTCCCTCCACCTCTCCCTGAATCACTGCAAGCAGCCGGCCCCTGAATGCTGTTTCGTAGGATACCTTCTATTGCAGCGCGCCACACTTGCACGCTTAGCGTCCCTTACTGCCTATCGGGGTAGTCCGAATTGATCTTCGACGAGTCGCAGGGTGGAGGCGGCGCAACGGGTGAAGCGCTGCAATAGATGGCGTCGTACAAAACAACATTCTGGAGGCGGCTGTCTTCAGTGATGCAGGGAGAGATGAGAGCAACCACTCCCGTCTCCATAATCTACGACCCCGTATACGGATACGTCACCTGTAATCCGCACCAGCTCAGTGGCATGCTGCCTTTAAGCACCCAGAGCGTCTTTCCCGTTGGCCAGTAGAATTAGCGCACTCATCATTGACATCTAAGGAACGTTTGCTCGATATTGACCCTCTTAGTAGTATCTTCGTACGGTACATTGAATCCAGTGCCGTCCACAAGCTTTGTCCACCGTCAGCAGTGAAATCGTTGGGACAGTCTTGAACTCTTACTCTGGCTGCATCTTCAACATCTTTGTCGCATTTCTGGGTACTCAATGAGTCTCAGACCTCATTTCTTCTCTTGCACCCCATTTATTTGTACGAGCTCATTTTGAATCACTGACCAGTTCTATCATTTTGGTAGCTGGTTTCGCACATTCCGTACCATATTTCGCACATCCTGTTGCGAGGAGTCGTCAATAAAGTGTAGAAAATCATCCTTACAGAAAAAACAGTACTTTTCTCTCTCAACTCAAGAGGCTTTGCTTGTAGTAATTGTGCAGGTCCAGCGCAGCTAGTGCAAGAAGTTGTCTGAAAATTTTCTTTCGCAGGCTGGGTTACCGCAAATTGTGCTCGTAAAAAGTGCTGTAACATTTAGAAAATATTGGAAATTTAAATATTCCCTCAAAAGCTGATGCAAATATTTAAATATTCAAATGTGCAAGATCCATTCACATGCTTTAAATGCTTTTTCTTTAGTACTACTTGTTCCAGTTACAGGCGTGTGTTGAGGTGTTCATTTTTCGATATATCTTTTATGAACTGCTGTGTTGATTTGCTCTCGGTGATATCTGTGCGAGGGTTAGACTCGGAGTACAGTTTGAGCAGCAACGCCGCAGTAAATGGTAAGTCCAATACGTTTCCACAATGCAAGGAGACGAAAAAAAAGGGATAAGAGGTGATAAACTTCAGCGAAAACTTACTTATAAAATGTTGGTCGTGTTCCGTTAGATTTTAAAAAACAGGGTTTTTAAAGTCGTTCTTCTCGTCAATGATTATGCACGGTATGCGATTACACAACTGAACTCTAGCAGAGAATTTGACTTTAGCAAGGCTTAATTTGATTCCACCAAATTCCAAGGGAAATAAACGCGTAAATAAATTTTTTCATAAGAAGCTATGTTCAAATGTGTGATGGCTCTCGTCAACTTTTGAGCCCCTATCTTCTTGTTCGCAGGCATTTGTCTATTTCACAGACATTTGACGGATTAGTCGACATCACTTTGCACGGTTTCTCCCTTGCTCGTGGAGGACGCCGTTCACTTTGTCCGAGCGCTGTTTGAAGCGTTCCTTTGGTACCTAAGAACGATATCGAGGCCAAACTTACAGACAAAGCTTTATTGTCACTCCAATGGAACTGGAATCTCCTCGCAATGGGTGTTCGGGCAATTTATCCGCTGACTATCCCTGGTCTCTTCCGGGTGCAATAATTGCGGATATGTTTGGAAAAGTGACGCTAGTTGTTCTACGTAAGCCTGCAAGAAGAGTTCACTGTCGGAATGACCTCGTACTCTTGCATCTCTAGGAATTGGCAATCACGCTTCTGCTGGATAATTCGTCGGTCGATAGTCATCAAGTTTCCAAAAGCATCATGCCATTACGGCTGCAAACTCTGCTAGGAAGCCTAACCTTTTCGTCGATATCCATCCGATGTCCGTCCAAGCAGTGTAATGTAGAATTTTCCTTCGGTACGACAAAAAATACTGTAGATTAGGTATTTTGTTGTAGATCCCCCTCTACAACAAAATTCTTTTTCGCGTGTGTGTGTGTGTTGTGGGTGGTGTGTATCTGTATGTGTATTCGTATGTGTATGTGTATGTGTATGTTTGTGTTTTTGTTCGCTTTATTATAAGAATCAACTCTCACTGGACTTCATCCTCATCTCACTGGGGACTAATCGGAAACCTCAGAAAAATTCATTTCAAAGACGACGTTGTAATTTGCGATCCCTACAACTTCGAAGAAAAAATTCGTCACTACTATTCATATACCTAGAAGTGTGCAGTTTTTTTCCCTGGCGGGGTTATCTAACTGGTTGTCCTCGGCGCGGTTAGTGAATTTTAACAATATTGGAAGAAGAATTAATTCTTCTACTAAATGCTGTAAAAGGAGAAAATGCGGCATCTTCTAAGTCTTCGTTATTTTTTCTTGTTTCTTAAAATTTTTTGCAACAAAGAGTCATCGTACGTGCTTACGAAGCTAAGTGTTGGACACTGTAAAATTTACTGAAGATCATTTCCCGCAATTTCTTTTCTGGTTAACCCCTATGCGCATTTCCTTGGCCACAGTTTACATTTCTAAGCTTCCAGGTTGTTTTTTTATGGATTATCTTCAGTGACATGCGTTAGCTATTCATTATCATTGCTCTGAAACCCAATCTTAAATTACATCTGAAAGATATAGATTTTACCGCATTTTTTTTCTTATCCTTCTCCAAATTACTTCTTTGTATGTGTTGGTCAAAACCTTAAGAAACAGCTTGAATGAGGAATGAACAGATTGTTCTTCTCTGAGCAGTTCAGAATCCTCATCTACTTTGAGGTTTCACAGATGAAAGGCTCTTTTGGGTGGAAGCTAGTTATAAACGAAAATAATCTCTGTTAAAGAAGTAACACTCCTAATAACTTCTCCATGAGTTTGCAGTAAAGGTGATGGCGATAGGTGGAATGAAGGACCAACAAATTTACAATTAATAAGGTGCGTATCATTTGAATGTGTTGCAATCACTGCAAATCGATGCTGCAAACTATTCATTGAGAAATGGCACGGCTAAACACCATTTTTTGTGTTCTGAGTTCACGCCACGCACAATCCGCCGAGTGTAGAACACTTCTTAGTGCTCGCGGTAGCACTGCATTTTGAACAGGTATTGCCAGATGCGTAGATAACAACATTTATAGCTGGTGCCCTGAAAGAGTGCGCGTTAAGGCAAGAGAAGAAGGATCATACAAGGCATACTCTTCAATTCACGAGAGAATCATGCGTTGGAATCAGGCTATGAGGGGACAAATTTATTAAAAGCCTAAGTAGCCATAAGATCCAAAAAGGTGTACTTCTCCTGTAAAATCTCTTGTGGTAATTAGAGAAATTTTCACTGGAATTTGGCTAATAACGCTTTTTACACCCAGCAATCACAGAGGTCACCGGGTTGTCACTGCGCTTACCGCAAATGAGAAATTTCAAAGAAAAAAGTAGACGTACGAGTCATATTTGCAGAGGATATATAGGCGACCTTTTTTCACACAGGACTCCACAGCACAACCAATCTTGGTGGCTTCATCATATGATATCTGTAAGAAGAATTAAATGAGAAATCACTAATTAGGACGTTAAGTACTCGCAGATCACTCACGTACGCGGCGGTCTTGAGGGCTGCTGTGTTCTTGAGGTCGTCTCCGAAGCCTGTGCTCTCAAAAGGTGCCCACCATTCATCCACAGCCTGGAACAATACTGAGTTCACTCCTAAATGTACCTGTGCCGTTGTTTCCAGCAAGCTAGTCTTTCCTCTGTCCTCGAGTAATTACATGAAAACACCTATATATGTCGAAAGGAATCTATCGCTGTTTTTCTTTCCAAAATTGGAGAACTACAGTTGGAAGAATACAAGGCAGGAGTCAATCCAAAACTGTCAATTATTTTGAAATAGATTTTGTTTCACTTAAATCTTCAGGACTGGATCATTGGGAAGTATCTATGCAGTCGAAGAGGACAAAAATTTTGAAACGAACCATTTTCATAGCGTCTTCAAATGGTGTGTCGAATCCGGTGCCATCTTTCATCCAAAGGTTTTCTTGATCTGCAGCAGCTAATCCGTCGGGGCAGTTTGCAATTTTTTGTTTCGCGTCATCCTCAAGCGTCTTTTCGTATTGCTGAACAGCCGAAGAGTTCAACCAAACTGCATCTTCAAGATTATCCGACGGGTCTCGAATTACTCTCCAATTCTCACCAATTCAATCATTTTTGTAGCTGGTTTCGCATAGTTTGTGCCATATTTCGCCCATCCTGTAGCGAGAAGACGCCTGTGTAAGCCATTTTCGAATTTGGAGACATTCTTATTCTCATTCAAAAGCTTTTACCTGTAGTAGTTGTGCTTGTCTAATGCAGTAAGCCTAACATTGTCTGAGAACTCTCCATCGCACGTACTACAGATTGTGCTTGTGAAAATTGCTGTAATATTTTAAAGAATAGACGGATCCATGTTGATGATGAGATTCTTAGAGCTGCTATATGTGTACACAAATTCGTTCAGATAGCATCCACTCATACATATTTTCCCCAGACCGTCTAAAAATATTCTAAACCGCTAAAAGGTTACCGATCAGTGCAAATATTCCGCAAATAAAATTTGTAATGAAAAGTAACGAGACCAAAAAAGTCGTCAAACAGTAACGTTGTGTAGAATAAAGAAGGAATTGGCGGGTGCAATCTTTCAAAAACAAGCACCGCAAAAAGACTACTTCTACACTTTTTTCGCGCGAGAACTCGTCGCATTACCTTCTCCGATCGGTCGTCAGCGTACGCAGGCCACCATAGGTTACAGCGCGTCAAATCAAACGCATATTGAACAAATAGGAAGAAAAACTTGAATTCGTCTCGTTTAAAGTTGATATACTTCCTGATGAACGTATGCAGCGCAGTCGGTAAGAGATTCAGCTGTTTCTGCACGATTGATCGATTGCTCAAAACTGTATCAACCAAACTCTTTCCTCATTGTCCGATCTGATTGGTTTCAGAGTTGTCTGGGAGAATAAGAACTTGATCATCGGCTAGCCTCCGCAAGTCCTTCTTTAGGCTAGCCACGCGTTCGTAAACATCAAACGACTCTGAATTGGAGTGGACGCGCTGGAGCATCTCAGGCGCATTGATTATTCCCGGACACTTGACACATTTTATTTCTCCTGACAAAAAAAAAACGAAGAATAGAGTAACCCACCTGGCTGTAAAGTTGTTTGACAAAGTGCGTTCACACATTTGCAGTTCTGCCCAGTGCAGTAGTCAGCAGCTTCTTTGGTGTACACGTCAGCACCTGGTGCTGGAGCTCTGAAAAATTCAAATGGAGTTAAAAAGTACAGTGTCCTTTTGATTGTAAAGCTTACTCTTGGTTGAAGAAACAGAGCAAGTAGAATTCTGACTTGCAGACTTGATATGTGCATGCGAATGCATCAGCTTTGTCGCGAGCAATCTTAGGAAAAGAAAGCAATTTTCGAAGAAATAAACAAAAAATGCTGACGAATCATCACCAGACTGAACGCTGTGTTGTCTGCAACTGCCTTCTCATCTGCCTGCTTCTCAACTGCAGCTTTCCACGCTGTATTCAGAAGATCTTTTGTTGTTGATGTGGCATCGCAACTGGCTTTCACAGTAGCTCTAAAGCAGTACTCTTCTTCATCGGTGTTCGCTGCTATTGAGAGCCTTCCCATGTACTTACGTTGCTTTCAGAGATCCGATTTTATAGGTGGCAGCTCCTGCAGCAGTGTATGTGGGTAGTTGAGGATTAGCAGGACACTCCGCAGCAGCGGTCTGAGCTGCTGCTTCTATATTGCAATCCCAATTCTAGAAAATTTATTTTAAGTGCTAGCATAGAGAAAATTTCCGCGCGCTAATTGTTATTTGATAAGCCTGGATGGGATCGGACGTAATATTTTAAAGTCATATACGAAGCGTGGGGGTATAGCGAAGTCGGTGAGAGGTTATGCTGTGAGGGCACGATTGATCAATCGGTGGATCGAAGCCATTGATCGAAGTCCAGCGCTAACCACACTCTTTATCCTTCCGGGATCGGTACACCGGTGGCAGACCTGTCTGGAAAGCTAAAAACATCAGCAATCTCCCACAAATCATTCAACAATCGTATCGGCTAGACTCGTAACCCCAAACGATGCAGAAGTAAAGTGATCGCGTTGGCGAATCTCAAGCACTTTGATTAACGCATGCATGTTATCTTCTTCTTCTCTTCAGTAATTGGTTCGTTGCCACAGCAGTGAATGCACTTCCATGACGTTGTTGTATCCGTGACCCCACGAACTACTGTAGTTATAGTCGGGTTAAAACCACCCTAATCCTGATACAGCTGCGTAAACGGCGGCTCCCGAAATGCAGCCGTGGAGCCAGCGGTTGTGAGTCGGACACTCATCTGCTGCAATCGGACTGCAGAAATGACTAAGGGTTTCACATCTCGATAGAAGCTGATAAATTCACCGCTCCACTTCGAGCGCATCGGCTTCTGCAACCGCACCGATCTTCTGGTAACTTTTGACTCAACTATGCGCAGGCAGTAGAGATGGTGGCAGATTCTTACAATGTAACAGGAAGTCTACCATTTTGTTCTCAATACCAATCCGGCAAGTGGAATTTTTTCCATGATAGTTCTATTTTACTTCCTATAAAATGATGTTCAACCAAATTTGGGAAGGGATAACATTTTCGATGCCAAGAATGCGCAAATCTACTCACCAGTTCGTTCATTTCCTTAGCTTTCGGCAAATCCGCATTTCCTTGACCTTTTTGTTCTCCTTTCGATACTGTTCGCCGCAAATCATTGATGGTTTTCAAAACTACCTCCCTCCAGCTCTCAGAAATCAATGAATTTTGGCAATTGAAATCTTAAAATAAGTGCGAATGAAGAGGAAATGGGTGGAAGCAACAAAAAATTAAATCGTGAGGACCGTTCATTGTTACGACCTTTTCGCGCTCAAAGTTGCTGAGAGACAGGAAAGTTCTTACTTTGTGATAAGTGAGCATGGCTTGAACAGTATATCATTAATGTCTTACCTGTAGCTGATGTAACTGCATTATTCTGGAGTTGTAGACATGCAAGAAGAAGAGTCTATAAAAAACTAGAAATAATTATGCATTTACAGAACGATCAGCAGAAGATTTGGCTGTGGCCATATGATTGGTGCTTTGAAATTGCCCTGGTGTCAACCAAATCCTGAGAGGCCCTTACATTGGTTCCAGACTTGTCTCGGAGGGTGAAAACACTGAGATGATATATGGGCAGGCCCCTCAAATCATTGCATAGGCCAACACGCGTTCACTAATCTTAAGACGGTCCTGAATTGAGGTCAAACGCGTAGGTGCACACTTATGGGAACTAATCAGTTCTATGCACTTAATTTTTTACTTATTAGAAAAAAAAAACACAAAACTTGCGCTTGAGCAATTTTTATCTTATCTATAAGTCTGTAGGGGAGTTGAACACTTTTTTAAAATTAACTTTTATTCTTCGAGATTATTTAGAGAACTTTATGTGGACCTATATGGCTACCGTACACAATAAATTCGTAAAAGATGACCAGCAACCTACATTGGCAAAAAAATCTTAATTGAATAACACTCCGGTTCACTTTCTTTTATGGGAACTGGGACTGAAAACTCAAATGTAAATCAATTTTCAAGTTATGTTTGTCTGGTTGATATACACCGCTTAAGTATTATTTAATCTTATTTCACGTAATTACTTCTCTGTTCAAAGGGAATGCTAATCATAGCTACCGTTAGCGTTGTTTAATGCATCTTCTTCGTTGTCGGCGATAATAAGTTTGATCATCCTTAACATTCCCTGTTCTGGGTTTTGCGTATTGTTGTTGCAGCGACTTCGAGGCTTGGAAAGGAAAGAGGAGAAATTTGATACTCACATTATCAGAAACTTGAAACCGTTTCAGGCCTTTTGACGACGGTAATGACGAGATTTTCGCAAGGTCAGGTCAGGAATAAAGTCTCGCTAAAGCCTCGTTAGCAAAACAAGAGGACATAAATTCAGCGCTAATGCCAAAGCTTCGAGTAGAGAGAGTTTGAAGATCTTACTAACAGTTTCGTTATCGTTGCGATGACAGAGAAGTATCATCAAGGATTGAATAGTGCTTTCGGACTAAATGTGTTTGGCCACTGACGCTAACAATCCTTCACAACATTGCCACCCTCATGATTCAGGTACGAAATTTTTGGTAGTGAAATCCAGTTTCGTAGATGGTTATAGGTCAGGAAATAATATTGTAGGTCATGTATGGCATTTGCTATTTCAAGAACAAAGCAGCATTTACGCGCCTCTCTCAGTCGCGTGCAAACTGTGTTCCACGTCGAGATGGAGGGGAAACCATGATAGTCTATCTTTTTATAATTCGCAACAGTTTTTGTTTTGGGACTTTTTGACTTTGGGACACACTTTGTTTTGGGACATTATCAAAGAGTAGTGTCCAAGCGTCCAATTCTGTTTATTTCGTTTACAGGTACCGATGACCACGACATAAAAAAGAATGGGGGGTCGGGGACAGCCTTTATTCAGACTTCTGCAGAAAAGAAGCACTAGATTCCTACAGCATTCCAAAGAGGGTCCTGGACAGCCGAGCGACTGCCAGCAGAAGCTGCGTTGGATGAAAGGTAGCAAAGACTCACCAGAACAAGCGTATCCATCGCTGCACGATGAAGACTAATATTATGTTGTAGACAGAAGCTGGTCGCGCTATTTAAACGCAGCCAACTCTAAATGTCAGATCTCTATCTGACAAAAATTAAAAGCAAAACGAAAGTGCAACGAAAAAATTGTTGATGATTTCCATTTCATACCGACTAGCAAACGTGGGATGTCAAATTGGAAAAGTGTGCCACAAGTTGCATGCGCAGAACAGTGGAAGGAGACTGAAATTCAGTTCTAATCTATTAAAAAGACAACGTTACCCTGTACCTTCACCACAAGGATGCCAGCCAATACAAAAAAAAAACTTCGAAAAATTTCCTCATTCAGGTGTACAGATTTCGTAACTCATGTTGGCAATGAAAAAAAAAATGAATTGAAAGGCAAGTGCACTGCTTTACAATGAAGCTATTCACTTCTTAACTTCAATATGGTAGCGGGACGACAACTTTGTCCAATATTGTTGTCGATATTATTATTAACTGTACAAAAAAGAACTTTTGTTAGAATCTAAAAAATCATCCACAAAAATATGTATGTGACTGTAGTACAGAGTGAGTGTCAACATTATTTCGACAAATCCGCATGTTACGTATCACAAGGGGTGAACTAAATATTTGTAGCATCGAATTTCTATCGCATTTTCTTCTGGTTTTGATTTTTTATCTTATGAAGACCTGACGCTTAAAAGTATCTAAATGGTGAAAGCAAGGGGCAATGCTCCCTGTCGTCCGACCTTTGGTACAAAACTTTTTTCTATCAAGATATAAATTGTCTGCTTGGGTCTGTGTTCTGCTTAGAACAGAGGAGGTGGAAAATTGATGTCTAGGCATTGTATATTAGTTTAAAAACGAAATTCCGCGTGGAAAACGGTGGATGTGACGCAGTCGGTTAGAGGTCCGTTGTGGCAACATGGTCGATCGTTCGAAGCCGACGAGTGCCTTTGACTGAGCCTTTTACCCCTCCAGGGTCGATAAATTCATAGCAGACCTGTCCGGGAGGATATGAACACTCACTCATCGGCAGGCCCCGCAATTCGTTCCGCAGGCCAACACGCCCTCCAAAACCTCAATTTTCATGAATTGCAGTGAAAACCCGTTGGCGCATCACAAGCGGATTGATACGCCAGTGTCTTCATCCTTTTATCATCCAGATTTAGAGGCGACGTACCCTCTGACCGGAACTCTGAGGTTGCAGGAGGAGCCAGTTAGTACGACGCAATGTTGAGGTCCATGAGGGCTCGTTTAAGCCACAGTAAAACACGAATCCAATAATGTGTTAGAAACTTTGAACCTGAATACAGTTATCGCAAAACAAATCTGTGAAAGAACTGAAACTTTATTCGTTCAATGAAATTAAAGTTAGAATCAAGCTTCCAACTACCAAAGCCGATTTTTTGTAGCTGAGAGATGGCCGAGATTACTGTAGCCACCCCGTACACCGCTTCAAATGGTCCTTCCAGAAACAACGTACTTTTCATTAATCTATTCCAGAGGGAGAGGGTGGATTTACGGTTGTCGATAATTTCAACAAACATCGGTTTTGTTTCGTCATGGATTCTACCCTCGAGCCAACCCCTGCCAACGACATGGCCAAGGTCGCGATGTTTGTCGATATGCGAGATGCGAGAGATCCACAGTAGTGTTTGTGTAAAATTCGACTAGCACATCTTGCAACTGATGTGCGATCGTTTTCTTCTTCTATTTGAGAGTTCGAGCCAATTTCTTCACCGTTTCAAGGTCATAAATGAAAAAATAACTGAAAAATCCTTCGGCCACGATGTAAGGACTCGAAGAATGTGCAATTCAGTCAAGTGATCTTGTTTTCGCTTCCAGGTTGCTGGGACACCTTTGAGGTTGCGTTCAAATTTCCATCTTCCATCACTGCCGCTAAGAGACACTTGCTTAGATACATGCCTGGATTTCCGTCGACAGCAGCCCGGTGTGGCAAGGCGTCAAATTTTTCCTTTCTCATCGCAGCTAACTGCGGCTATAACGAAGTTAACGCAAAATCGCGCAGAGGTAGCTTATTCGCAGCAAAAGACACCTTTCTTGAAAAGCCCTCGAATCCGATGTTTGCTCTTCGCTTCTCTCAGGTACACTTATTTCTGAAACTATTCGAGATCAATTTTGCGGAAGGTCCTGGAAGATATTTCCTAGTGTCAGTTTTGAGAATGCTTTTTGTGTGACCCTTGCTTAATATCAAGCATTTCCGAGAGTTGTCCGATTTTTTCTACAAAAGCTGCCTTCGAATTCGTGTGTTGCGGTACGTTACTGTTGTGCAATGCGAATTCCAGCGGCCTTCTATTTCAAGAAGGCTACGGTTAGCCAGGAAAAGCAGTTTTGGCTGATTTCGATTTTTTTAGAATTGTCTACCGATTTAATTCATGTTTTGAGTGGATCTCATATTTGCTCTCAACGTGTGAAATAAACCCGAAAGTAATTTTCTCGGATCGAGAATTTAAAAAAAAAAGAAGAACTCGTACTAGTAGTCTCCAAGTGTCTTTGTACCATTTATTGCTATGCCCTACATGCTTTATATTTCTTATATTTTTATACATATATTATGTTGTATTATTATATGTATTGTTATACTATCATATAAAAAATATATTATATTTATATTTTTCAATTGAGTGTTATTTAGCTGTAATTATACTGAAAAATTCATGTTTGGTTCAGTGAAGATGACTTCACTTTCGTGATTTTGCAACGCTCCTTTCATTTCTTCTGCTTGGATATACCGCATCCTGCAACCGTAGCGGGCCACTTCCGCGGGCGTATCTGCTGGATTCGTCGTCTGTCAAAGGCATCCACAGAAGATCTGCTGGAGCGTCCTCACAGTTGCTCAGACTTTGACAGTGAATTCAAGTATGATTCATTTTGGAAGCACTGGTTCGGTGAAGTCGATCAGAACCACTTCATCAAAGATATTTAATTCTTTTTGTCACTTCTCAAATGAAATTCTTTCTTCAAATCGCAAACAAGTCCCAAATAAAAGTTAAGAGTCTAAAAAGTCGAAATGATACTGTTATCGAAGACATTTGCGACTTTATGTTTGTTCTCATTCATAAAAAGAACGAAATGAAAAATGAAATGCTTCTTGCTTGCTTAAAAGTATGTATATCGGGAATGGCTGCCTCCAAACGGATTTTTATCTCTTTGATGATTTATTAGCATTTCTCGAAAGCATAGAACATGACTGGAAACGTGAATTACTTGAATTAATTGGATTACTTGGATTGAATCTTTTTAGTAAATTCCAGAATATCCTTCCTCTCGAAGTACTTCTTACGTTATTTTCGTGGAAGAGGCACATAAATGAGAGGAACGGCAATAAACGAATCTATCTCCTCAATCATCCTCTATAACCTGCATAGGATACCAGAGATTTTTGTAGAGAAATCTCACCTTACAAGAAAATTATCTTGGTCAGAGAAGGATCACTTTGGATGCCTTCTCCCTTTGTTTACAACGAAGCTGCTGACGACAAAAAGAAGGAATCGCGTGATAAAATAATGAAAGGTGAGAAGCATTTGGATCGTACAGTTGTGTATAGCATCCTGCAGCATTACGAACGCTGTGGATCGATGCTGTGAAATATTTATTGAGTAATGGTGTCAGTGAGAAACCATTTTTTCTTCGTTGTGATTCTGCCTCACGTTGATTAAACGCACAATCCACCCAACGGAGAGCACGACCGGTGGGTACCGGTAGTAACGCACTTCGAACACGCCTTATTTCCAGCTCCGTAGATCTCATCACCTATAGCAGGTGAACTGAAAGAGTGTGAGTTGAACCAGGAAAACGAAAGATCTTATAAGATGTAAACGAAGTCTGGAAATCCTGATGAGAGCTTGTGTGAGCCTGTAGTTGTTGGATGAAAAAGCAACGAATCAATGCTAAGCAAGTTTGTAATCTACTAAAGTATACTTTTATCGTGGACTTTTTTTTTGTAATAATTGGACGTAGAGCATAGAACTTGCTCCTAGAAATCTAGAAACAATATTTGCTATATTTGACAATCACTGAGCTCACCGGAATATCACTACGCTTTCTACAATTGGAACTCTCAGAAGAAAAAGGAACGTACTTGTCATATTTGCACAGAATATATAGTTTTCCGAGTTTCAGACAAGCTTCTCCAGCATCTATAGCGCAGCCGACCTTGGTGGCTTCATCATATGCTATCTGGAAAACCAGTGGATAGGTAAACATTTACTAGCACGTTCAGTAATCACGCGTCACTCACGTTTGCGGCAGACATGAGACCTTTGGTATTTTTGCGGTTCTCTCCAAAAGCTTTGTTTCCAGAAGGCTTCCACCATTTAGCCACTGCCTGAATACATAACCATTTTGCTTTTTAAAGCATCTGTACGGTTTTCTTCTCGCCAGTGATGCTCGTCACTACGTACCTATTTAAAACCCCCCTAAAATGTGTAAATACAAATCGGTCGCTTTTTTTCAAAACGAGAAGATTACATCTACAAGAAACCAAGACTGTGTTTCAGCTGAAGCTCTTAACCATTTTGAAACAAACTTTAGTTTGCTTAGATCTCCTCTAGAATTAGGCCACTGAAAAGTACATTTCCACTCGAAAGGGCTTAAAATTCTGAAACGAACCTTCTTAATGGCGTCTTCACCAATATTGTTGGATGTGCTGACATCTGTGCTCCAGAAGTTTTCTTTGACAGCAGTGCTTAAACTAGCTTTGCAGTCTTTAATCTTCTTCACAGCATCGGCTTCAAGGGCTTTATCATATTGCTAAATAATCAAATAGTTTACACAAACTTTTCCACAACCGCTCGATGGATCCTGAATTGCTCTCCAATTCTCACCAATTCAATCATTTTTGTTGCTGGTTTTGCATAGCTTTCACCAGACTTCGCCCATCCTGTAGCAAGGAGGCGTCTATAACATAAAATCATCATTAGAGAAGAAGAAAAACAGTATTTTTGTAGCTTTACTCAAAAAGCATTGCCTGTAGTAGTTGTGCATTTCCAGTGCAGTACGCCTAAAATTGTCCGAAAACACACCTTTGCAGGCTTTCGTACCGGTACCGCAAAATGTGCTCTTGAAGAGTGCTGTAACAATGAGAAAAAATGAGCGGTAAATCAAATACTTCTCAAAAGTGTTGCAAGTATTCAAGTACTCGTTTATGCAACATTTTCATTTGTATACGTTAGATACTGTCTTATTAATACGTAAGTTCCTAGCCACCCAGTTTTACAAAAGAACCTTTTTCTTTTGCATTATTTCTTATTTGATGATCCTCAAAACAGGCCTAACACAGTGTTGGCCATATTAACAAAGTGTACTAATTATTTCTCCTGTTTTGAAAAGAATTTCAGAAAAGTAAAAAGAAAAAAGTTTTTCTTCGATATATCGAGTGTACGAAAATTACTGAAATATTCACAGATTCCATAATAAAAGAGGAACGGCGTCTTTTTCTGCAGACGGTTTTAAATAAATGGATATTGACTCATGCTTTGGCCATTGATTTCAGAAATCAACATTTTGCAGAAATCATCGAATGATCGATAGGTAAGACCAGAAGAGCTTCAACTACTAGGATATTTTTCGTTTACCAGTAACATCTTTTGTGAAAAACCGGGACGACCTGGTTTGACACTTGTTTCGCAAAGTCCATCTACGCAAGTGCGGCAGGCGGTCCTATTACTGCAGAAGGAAGGAGACTTAGGGTCCTTTGTATAGACATCACTACCTACAGCGGGTGGACTGAAATAATTAAAATAGACATGGGAACTGGGTGTTCATCAGACCACAAAACGAACTGCTTACTTCTGGTTGAAGAAGCATAGGAGATTGTAGTTTGTGGACTGGCAAATTTGGTATGTGCATGCGAATGCATCGACTTTCTCGTAAGCAAGCTTAACATTCATTCATTTTTTCTTGTGAATCGATGGCTTCTAGAATGCGAACCTGAGCAAACGCTTTAGCATCGTTCGCTACTTTCTCATCCGCCTGGTTTGCAACTGCGGCTTCCCATTCTTTAGTCAGCAATTCTTTTGCTTTTCTGGTAGCGTCACAGTTGTTAGCTTTAACTGTGTCCCTACAAGGATATTTTTTATCATTTACTTTATAATCGATTGATAATTCTCTTACTTCAGAATTATAGAGCCGAGTTTATAGTTGCTGTCTTGGAACGTGGGCAATTTAGGTGAAGAAAGGCAGTTCTCAGCAGCAGCCTGAGCTTCTGCTTCTATATTGCAATCCCATGTCTGAAGAATCTATTTTGTGCAGCAGGAAAAGGACTGTAACTATAAATACCCATTCACACATTATGTTTGTAGTCAGCGCATGAAAAAGAGAGTTTTAACCTGCAACAATACAGTAGAAACTAATATCGGAGAGAATGAAAGATGATGGGACTAAGACTGCGAATTCTGTGAACCTCCTTGTAGGAAAGTTGAGATAGAGATCAACGCATGTAATATTTGCAGTTACTTGAAGACTATACTATTCTGCGTAGTTTTCGCATTCAATAGACGGAGTTTTCCTTACTTTTGCTCTCGTTCACTTTCTGCAAAGCATGAACTATGAAATGATGATCAAACGAATTCAATTTGAAAATGATAACAGAGCCTGTATGTTGTTTAGAATCTTCTAATCCACTTACCAATTGATTCATATACTGAGCCGTTGGCAGTTTCGCGTCGTCTTTACCTAGTTGCTGTCCTTTCGCTACTTTTCGACGGAAACCATTGACAAGATCCTGGATTTCTTTCCTCCATTTGTCAGAAATTAGCGAGTTATGACATTTAAAACCTCAAAATTGTGTACAAAGATAAGAAGTGCACGAAAAGAAAATTATATTATTATGTTCATTACTAGAGTGTGATGCCTTTGTTACTTTTCCGATAATGTGGAATTATCGGAAAAGTAACAAATCTTTTGGATCCACTAGGTGAATATAACCTGGACACTACAATTTTTGTTGTCTTACCTGCAGCTGAAGTGACTGCGCCGTTGTAGAGCTGCAGACTTGCAAGGAAAAGAGTCTTAAAAAAAGAAGCATTACTTCAAGAAGTACAATTCCTTTCCTAGAATTTTTCTGAACTTTCGAACGCATTGATGGTTTTTGTGACACCTGTAGCTGCAAAAAGAAATAGGTAATGTCTGTACGAGCAAATCAGCAACGCAGTTTTTTAATACACAGACACCAAAGTTGCAGTTAATATTAAATGTAATACGCTCTAAGAAAAGAAAAAAGAGATGATACTGGACCGAATCTTCCACGTGCCGTTATTGTGTTTAAGATTAAGAGAGTGACCCTAACCGTCCTATATGAGGATGCCAGAAGAGTTCATATTCTTGCAGATACACGAATTGGTGATTGCTTACACTTCGGCTAGTTCTCTCATGGTCGATAGTCACCAAGTTCGTAAAGTTGCAAAAGTGCGTGTAATACATTAGACTCCTAGCGGAGTCCGCATCCATAGCGGTGTAGAGAACTATAGGTCACGTGATTGTTTCTACGACTTTATCTTAACGTGGTCATCTTAAGGTGATAAATTTTGTCAATACAGAGTCTTTCTAACAATGATGCAGCATTTATGAGAGCAAATTTTCATGTGCGAGACTACCGTCGGGTATGGTCATCAAGTTCGAATACGCAGTGTTGAACAGTTGGTCTGTTATTGCGGAACCTGAGGAAATCGTTCAATGCACTCTCTTTCACAAGGAGCAGCGCTTGAAGAGTTACAGCCAGTCTTTTCATGCAAGGATTTGTCGAGGTAGTTCTTTGTCATGGGATGACAGGGCGCTATCGACGAAGATCTGTGTTCAAAGAGTGGGTTTCGTGTAGAGATCCTCACTGCGATGAAGAGTAAGAAAGAGCTCCGAACCTTGGTTTAGACCTGCGGGGAATTTTAGATCTCTGTGAGGTATCGTTATTCTCGAATATAACAATGCTCGAGGACAGTTATATTGAAATGCGTTCAGGTTGTCAATTTTAGAGTTAGGTACAAGGGGACTCACCAGAAGAAGCGGATTCATCGCTGCACGATGAAGACTGATGTTGTGATGTGGAGAATGTTGGCCACCCTATTTATACGCAGCTAATTTTAAATGTCACTGGTCCGTCGGACCAAAATCAAAACCCAAACGGAAATTTAACAAAAGACTGGTGATGACTTCCAATCCATACCGACTGTCACACGTGACATATCGTGAATTAAAGGTATGTATTTTAATGTGTTGTGAAAGGATGTCCACCAACGCTCACAGAATTAATTTAATATAGGTAGTTGCCTTTTGTTGTGCCTACGGTATGGAATGCAAAAACAAATGCATGCGAACTGACATTTTCAGAGTTTTCTGCTGCGATTCTAGTTATTCAGTTGGAAAGGATAAAACCTCATCGCCTTACCCCAGTTGAAAGAAAATTGAGTTCCAGTAGTATTTCTTCCGTCGTTGTTACAAGAGATCTTCATTTCCACTTGATCATGTGTGTCATGTCCCTGCTTACAGCAGCTACGTTTCTTTTTCTTTGCGCTACTGGTTTGATCTTCCTCATCTTTTATCAGAGACGGCTCTTTACAGAGTTATGATTTTCTTATTCTGGTATGTTCCGACTTGACTGGATTGTGGTTTACTCGCCTTTTCTTTCATTTGAACTTCACTTCTTCGTGTTTTCGGTAGAAAAGGAGTGTGGGCGACTATGGTGTCGAAAGTGATGATCTGATAGGAAATCGCAGAGTACTTTGAGGAATTAACGGCAACGTAGTAGGAATCTGAAGTAATGAGAGAATCCGCAGGAAAATGTAGAGATAAGATTGTAGTGGCGGGATATCGGGTGATTCCGTTCATCTCTCCATAATCGTAATTGAAAAGGCATTGGAAAACACAATTTTTTTCTACAACTTCAGTTGCAACTCGCCACCCTTGAACACGCGACGCATGGGTTCGCAAAGGTAAAAGATCAGTGATCTCTTTTCAACAGCCTATTCAAGTGAAACTAATGGATAGGCTGCTGAGGGACCGGATAGTGTACATAGAGGAGCGTTCTAACGTGCATCGTAGGAACTTCAGCGGTTCCCACGCCCTTTTACTACTACGGTTGCGGATAGGTAAGCGGAACCACCCCAGAAACCGCACTCTACAACTCCATGTCTAGCTTTTCCCACTGATTCACACACTACGTCAGATTCGTGGTACGCTACCTTTAAGTTAGGCTTTGATCACAAGAAGGGTATTTTAACTACATCCTGTCCCCCTTTTGAAAGTGGTACGAGAAGAACCACACTCCCCAATAACCATGAGATAAAATTCGACTATTAAGTATTAATTTAGTATTTTTTGTTGCTGATGAACTCAGTAACTTGTCTTACGGTTGTCATTTAAATGTCACTTCTGTCACACGGTCATTGAGTAATCGTTGCTTCACTGACGAAATGTAGCGTAGACCTTGATTATGATCTTCTGTTCCATTTATGCGAAACTACATGTTCCTAGCACTGGTACTTCGACGAAGCGCTGATGACGACCTTATCTTCTTAGAACTTGTGAGATATTCGGGTCCTGAAGTGTTGCTAAAAGCAGGTAGTGCTATGTACGGCATTAGCAGGTGAGCATGAAACCGGAACTCTCTAAATTATCTCTACTGCATTTTCTCCCTTTCTCCAGATTTCCGAAAACACTCTTTTTCTAAAGTGAATTGTATATAAATTACTACAGTTACCAAGACCCTTGATATATGAGTGATTTTGCACTTTAAGCTGTTTCATTTCGTCACTCCTCTAATTCTTCGGTGTTACTAAGACCCCCAATACTTATGTTCGTAGAGAGTGGTTTGCGTTTTTCTGACACTTCATGAGAAGCATGTCTGGATCCGTCTCTCGCTGACGGACGGAAAATATTCCGAAGAATACTCCGAAAAATGAATTTCAAAGCATAGAATTCATTGTTCATTTTGACCGTGCAACGAAATGTATGAAAAAAGAACAAGCTCTCTGTATTACAGAAGAACTATTCAGTTTGATTTCGATGGGATCGACAAATACTGCTATATTATCGCCGACATTAATGCAGCTTTAGAAAGGAACGTTTTTTTAGACCTATGACAATCGCATTACTGCGTAGGTGTCAGAAGCATTCCCAAAATTCCCAGCCAATGCACCATGTACATATCATCGAAAAAGTGGTGCAAATCCATTTAAACTAGTCTATAGCTTGCACAAGTCTGTGTTGCGCTTGGAGTGGAGATCAGTGAGTCTTGTCAGTAGGAAATCTTCGTTTTGTTCTTTCGTCTCACATTACCTGTATATAACTGAAGTTATCGTCATCGCAATCGTCGTATACGACCTCTTTCCTCTTTCGTTGCCGATGTCAAGTTTTCTTTTTCAACTTGCGACTGAGTCGCACTCTAGCTCGATGGTCGGTCGTCAAAACCATTTAGAAATTATTGTGCTCTCGAGACATCATCAGTCACTGCGCTTGATGGTTGAGAATATGGTAGATCTTCATGCGAGTCGTGCCATTCGCCGATTCCCATGTCCGCCAACGCTGATCTTTCTCCATGAAAAGAAAATCCTTAATGCGAGTCACCTGCTTCAAATCCTCAAAGAACCTGTCTAGCTCGGATTCATCAGCTTTCGATGTTAATTTGTGTTCTCTCAGCCGCTGATGTCAATGAGTGGCACTTAATGATCCGTTCGAATTTCTCGTTTAAAGACCGGGGGCGAAAAATGACCAACGAGGTATCAAGATGTCGTGAGAATACACAAGATGTCTGTCGCGATACCGTTCGAAGTCTGTGGAAGCAAGACCCAGTGTACCGCGTGTAAGGGGAGCTGCAAGTAGACTTTTTCCCATAATATGTAGCCTTGCCGTGGCGAGATTGACTTTCACAATAGTTCGCCGCCAACCTTTATGGGTCGGTGAGGCAATTTATGCTTTTTTGCCTAGGTACCGGGTGTTGCTTTTGCACAGTTGTTTTCTCTTAGGGTGAGCTTCCGATTCCGAGAAGTCGGAATGTCGGATGTGTCGAAGTCCTCCTTAGATGTGGAGAGCAGCCTGAATCACTTCCATGCCACCATGAGACGGCAAACTGTTGTAGAGGTGAGGTTGAGGCAATGGTTTAGCACAAATTGTCAATTCTGGTGCATTTCCATGTTGTCCTCATGACTTGAGATTCCTAACAGGGGACTGTATTTTGCCATTCCGTAAAAACAACCTCATCGTGGTGAAGAGGAGGATGCGACAGGGTGTTACAGTATCACACGAAATATCCACTGACACCACAGGGAACGCACTGAAAAAAATGGAATCAAATAGGAAGGCAGTGAAGGTTGATGGCCGGGAACTATGCAATGTTAATCTCGTTTATCAGATCGTTCTGATGACGTAAAGTGTTCGCGAAAAACCTTAGGGTCTCTGATGCCCTTTACATCTTTAGCAGCAGGAACTAACTTATGCGCATCAAGTATTTCTATCCAGGTCAGGAAAGATACATGTAGAACGACCTGACACCTAAACTGGGCAGGTGGCAACAACCGGCTTGGGAAGCATATAAGCGGCGTCGAGGATGTAATGAAGAAGACCAAGTTTTAGTAAAACCACCCCGCCACACACAAATGGAAGATGAATTGAGAAGTTCTGTGCTACGAAGCCAACTGGTGATATGCATTTGCTAAGGAAGGTAAAATAGGTCACGCTGGACATTTGATGCGTGCGACAACCGTCTTACTAAAGTGAGCGACTTTGTTCCGCACGCAAAGCTAATCGTACCGCAGAAAAAAAATTGGTGTTTCTGGATCCGTCGCGAAAGGAGAAATCGCTGAACTACTAATGCACGCCATCGGAACCAACGAAGGAAGTAGTGACGCCCGTCCCATCAATTCAAAGAATATCGGGAATCAGTGTGACCAAGATGCAATCAGGATAAGAGGAGCCCTAATAAGAACAGTTACCGAATGCAGAATAAAGATGCACGGGATTTAAATAAATGACTTCAATAATATACAGGTAATGTGAGACGAAAGAACAAAACGAAGATTTCCTACTGACAAGACTCACTGATTTCCACTCCAAGCGCAACACAGACTTGTGCAAGCTATAGACTAGTTGAAATGGATATGCGCTTATTTTTCGATGACAGTGCATTGGCCGGGAATTTTGGGAATGCTTCTGACACCTACGCAGTAATACAATTGCCATAGGTCTAAAAAACGTTCCTTTCTAAAGCTGTATTAATGTCGGCGACAATATAGCAGTATTTGTCGATCCCATCGAAATCAAACTGAATAGTTCTTCTGTAATACAGAGAGCTTGTTTTTTTTCATACATTTCGTTGCGCGGTCAAAATGAACGATGAATTCTATGCATTGAAATTCAGTTTTCGGATTCTTCAGAATATTTTCCATCCGCCAGCGAGAGACGGATCCGGACATGCTTCTCACAAGTGTCAGAAAAACGCAAACTACTCTCTAGGAACATAAGTATCAGGGGTCTTAGTAACATCAAAGAATTATAGGACTGTCGGACGAGAAATGTGCCCCTTAAATTCTTTTACGCTTAATGCGAAAAGAGGACCTTGGAAGGGATTGATTCCTGAACGTCACAATGAAAACAGCAAGCCATCGCATTGAACCGTCTAATCAACATTATCTAGGGCCAAGCGTGTGTTGAGAATTTCTCAACAGGTCTAAGAGGGGTGTCGGATCAGAGGAGGGGGGGGGGAGGGGTGGGGTCGTAAGAGGGGGTCGGAACAATAAGAAAAAATTAAACTAGGGGTCGGAAAATCAGAAAAAAAATGTAAGGAACAAAGAGAAAAGGAAGGCGAAAACGAAGACTTAAAATAAACTTATATTAAGGCGTACAAAATTTAGTGTAATTTAGGTATACAACATTCAGCAGAAAAACAGAAGTGAAAACTGCTTTTTTTCAGACGTACTGCTGTAACTTGAAAGGGGATCAGCAGTGACTGGCATGTTTTCACCCGTAATATATTCACAACTGAAACGTATTCTAAGGTTTTTTTTCAGGTCCTGATATCTGCTACTAAAAAATGGAAGAGTTGTCTCAAGGAAGAAAAAACGTCAATGATACATATTCAGTACTTGAGTTCAAAATAGATTTGTTTAATATTTGAATAAATGATTGAAGTGAACTCGAGGAAGACTATTGTAGCATAAATAGTTAAGTTAAAAAGAGGGTACAGAATGGTTTTTAAAAAATTACTCTTCATAATTCTGATAACGAAACTACTGCACTTTTTGAGCTAATTTTGAAGATGGACGAATTAGCTTTTTTTGCTGCTCTAACGTATGCTTGATGACGTCGGAGTCTCTTCGATGACACAAACCGAGAAAAATCATTTGTCGTCGTACGTCCAAGGCGGTAAGGGAGTCCTCATTACCTGAACGAAAAGGAAAGCGTCCAGAAAGTAGAAAGAAGAAGCTTGTAGACAAAGGAAACGTACCACTTGCAATAGCGTCCTTTCTAAAATATCAAGATTTCCATAAGCAAGCCTCTCGGTTACTTCTGAATTAGTGCAAACAATTGAAATCTTGAATACATGTGATGCATAATAAATAACGGGATAATGTTGTGGAGGTGATAAAATAGAAAACCAATCATTTTAAATGCAAATAACTACCTAAAAGTTTTGATCCCTTCAAAAAATCGACTTATTGTCAGACCATCAAGTCTAAGCAGTACAAAATCGTGTGTTCCTAATTTATATGAAAGAAATTAAATTAACCAGAGGTAACTTCGTATTGAGTACTAAGAGACCATAGGAGGCGATCTTCATAGCTTGCACAGTGCTTCGGCACTCTTCGTTACAGCAAACTCAATATATTGAAGATCCGCAGCTGTACGGAAACGTAGCCTCGAAAATTTGCTTAGGAACGGAAGAGAAATGAAATTTTCAGAAGCTAACAGAAGTGTGAGAGCACAAAAGAATTTAAGGGGCACATTTCTCATCCGACAGTGACGAATTCCTTACTCTCACTCGAAATAAATAAAGCAATTTTGATGCACCTACTGAGCGAAAAAAAGACATCTTTAGGCGCAATCAGGGTTAAAATTAGTACAAAGTAGGCTCCTCATGTTTCTAAACATCAATGCTCGAATGAATTTCATGCAATAAAGCTGGCTGAGATCTGTAGAGAGAGATTTCTTCTATATTTCTACAAAGTTTGGTGTCTCTAGCTTCCCTAGTCTTTTTGAAACCTAGTTGAGAATAATCCCAATTTTTGCATCAAATTTTCGAGTTTTTCTCAACTAGCTTTTGAGAGAACCAGAACACCTACAGAGGCCAAAATTTGCAGTTAAGGGTTTTCCTTGATGCTCTATCCAAATATGGAATCGAGTTTTTTCAACGGCGCTACCGTATGCCCGCAACGAGAAAAAAGCGAAATCTCAGATTTTCGGCAACGCGTCAAAATCTGCGTGACTTCAAACAAATTTCCATAACTCAGCTCATAAATTATAAAGAGCAATTTTGTTTGAAGTGTGTTGTGGAAGAAGAGTTTTGCTATCATAATTTGTTTTTGCTTTTCTACAGGTGGTTTTCATCCTCAAAAAAGCTAGTTGAGAAAAATGCCAAATTTTTCAACTTCTTCTCAACTAGGTTTCAAAAAAACCAGAAGGTTCCTGGAAAAGATTTCTTAACCGTTTTATGGCTCTACAGAACGCAGCCACCTTCATCTTCCTCCGTCTCTTCATTAGTGTGTTATTCATGTTTATTTCAAACTAACCAAATCCGACCTGTCCAGCAGTAATTTCCAATTAAAGCCCGGTTCTATTCGCTAAAATAACTTCTTTATAACACTTGTATGTGGCAAACAGTGCTCTAAATACAATTTCAAGAAACTTCCGGCGAAACGTTCTTCTCAGTGATTTTTTTTCTATTTTGCAAAATCTAGATTCCTGTGGGGATCGAACTATTCATAATCTCTAACCACTGTCAATGAGAGGAATTGTGTGTAGAATGTAGAAAATAATGAGAAAACGCCTTAAGAATGTGATGTGCGTAGGTAGGAATTAGTTATTTTTTCCATTTTGCAAAAATGGAAAAATTTCGGCGGGAATCAAACTTTTAACCCTTCGTTTCCATTGTGGATGAGTAAAATTGTTTGTTAATAATACCAAATAGAGTGAAGATGGTTTTGAAATGTGTTCTCCGCCGCTTGCAACTTTTTTTCCATTTTGCAAGATGATTGTTCCGGCGGGGATCGAACTTTTGATCCTCTCCTTATCAATATCAAACAGTGCAATTGTGTAGCCGAGTACACATTGAGAGTTTACACATCTTTTCAAATTATATGTCTACATAAGTACAGACACACTTCTAATTCTTAAAGTAACGTCTACCTCGTACTAATCCTAGGAAATATACCTGGAGAATATCTTTGGTGAGTAACCAATGTGGAATGGGTCGCGGCCTACCGCGTTACTCACCAAAGGTACTTCGGCACCGGTAGCATCTTCGGCAATCTGACTGCCTTCTAGTTAGTCTTTCTTTATTATCCTGACACGTCTTTTAATCTTCTCGCCTAATGATAAACATTTATTGGATCTATTTGTACACTAATTGCAGTATTTACAGATGTACCACGATATTTCCACCTTTCTCCTGGGGAGAGCTTCATCCGTTTTAAAGAAATTAACTCCGAACCAAACCTTCGGCCGAGTGTCTGGCAAAGAAGAAGAAGTTGAGAGATGCATGACTCACTTCTCAACCTAAGACGACGATGGCGACAGCTGCACCCTCGGATTTACACTTCTTTTCGCAGTACTCTGATTTCTTATTCTGGTTACGCTCACCGCGCTGGTAATAGTTTTTTCCATGCAAACACTTTTTTCCAGTCTATTTGTGAGCTTTTTGAAATTCGATGTTTTCTGCTATTATCATTATTTCTGCTCAGACTTGCGCTGTGAAACGAAACGCTCTGAAACGTCAAGGAAATCGTGACAGTGAAGTCCAATAACATCTAGTGTCGAGAGAATCGAGCTGTCTCTGAGCTCGAGGTCTTTGCTGCTCGAAATAGAAGATTGAAACCATTTATTAAATTTATTATATATGTAATGTCCAAGCAACATCTTCCTCTGTTGTCCTCTCACTGCACTGTTCCACATCTCCATACCAGCTATCTGAAACACACATTATTACAGAAATTCTGCAGAAAATCAAACACTATTCTAACCTTGTCTAGATCTATCCATCGAGAGGTTGAATGCTTTTTTACCTCAATTATTATTCTTGATCATCTTCTTCCACCTGGTATAATTAACATGAACATATGATTTCTAGTTATTATTTATTCTACCAATATCGCTGTATTAAATATATTTGTTTTTACTCGTAGCGTTACTGTTTCTTAAAATAATCCGTTATTTATTTATTATATCGCATTATTTTAATTTATTTATTGGGCGTTTATTTGTTTTTTTTTTAATTCTTTTTATTATACCCAAATTTGGATTGCTGTGTGGGCAGCTATACCGGTAGGAACGACATGAGGGGGTCGTTTTTAGGAGGGATTTTTCCCAACTATACGCTTGACCCTGCCTGAAATATAAGACAATGATGTATCTAATGACTTCAAATTATGCATATGAAAATTTTCGTTAAAACTTTTCCGCTTTCAAAAGTAACGGTAATGGGAATTATCGTTATCCTGTAACTCCCAACCTCTTTTGCAGCCTAATTTACTTGCGGACAGAGCGACCTTCTGTATCTCCGACTTCTTGGAACTTACAGGAAGAGCTCAAACTTGATAAGTTTTCTAGACTTTCTGAATGTAACATAGAGGCGAACTCCCTCTCTTACTCTATTAGAACACCACACAAAATCCCATGTACTTTTATCTAACTCTTTTATTCTTTCACTTATTTGGTAATTTCGACAAGTCACAACAGTCTTCTTTGCATATTTCTTTTCTTTGCGTCTCTGTGAATAGAAGAACATCTAAGACGGTTGTTTGCGTCTTCATGAACCACTGGAGCGTAACCTCGCAAAGGTATGTTCGCGTAACCGCCGGTATATCCAATGGACGTTATTTCTCGGAGGCATTCGCGGAGAATCGGCCGGGGGCCCCCTTTACCGTTCCCCCACCGTTTCCCACGTCATTTCTCAGAACAAAGCAGAGGGAATTGGTTTTGACAATACTCACATTGGTAATCTACATTACGAACTATAAACTGTCCTACAGAGACTCCAACATCGTTAACCTTATAGTCCCCTCAACCCAAGCGCAAGTTTCACACTGACCTAACAATGAGTAGTTTTAGCTGAGGTTTGGGCTAAAGTTACTGAGATTCAGACTCCAAGATCTCGGCTTGGCCCCGCTTGGTGCATCTTCTTCCGCCATTCTTAACATAAAACTATCGGTCCCACCCGTGGGTCCTGACCAAGAAGGTATCGTTTATTGCATCCATCACTGCACTCTTTTTGGCGTCATTGTGCAGGATGAGCCTTCGATCTTTCTATTCTAGCATTTGTAGAAAAGGCTTTTTGTCATGCGTGTTACGGTATCTGCGAAAAGACGTGTTTCGAGCAGATACTTTTGTACGTCTTGGCAGATGATTTGGAGAAAGCCGAGCCATTATTCAAATGTGTGCAGTTGGAGAACCTTGGGTTGCTTCTTGTTCTCAGGAAAAGGCTTTGCACGATCCCTAAGTCCTAGCGGCTGCACCTCAGTGTGAGGTGAGAGCTAGAACAGACTCACCAGACCACGCGTATTCACCGTCTAAATCCTTTTCAAAGATCCTAAGAAAAGAGGTTTCTTGTTTCTTCTGTCGTAATTGGCAAGAGGGCATCAGCTCCCACCTGATCCTGTGCATCACGTCCTAGTTTGCAGCAGATAGGTTTACTTTTCACTGCGTTTCTAGGTTGATTCATACGATTCCTCGTTAGAGACAGCTAGAGACTGCTCACAGGCTGTAGTCCTCACTCAGATATAATTTTCTATTTCTTTAATATTCCATTCGGGTTAGACTCTGCTCTCTCTCTTTGATTCAATCCTCACTTCTCCACCCTTTGATGGACCGTTTCATGTTAGAATCCCATAACACAGCAATGTTTGGAACTCAAGTTGAATTAGCTTGTGCGAGATCACGCAACAGTGCAAAACCATCAAAGATCATGATTCGGAAAGACCACATGGAGAATAAGAACCTATGCTGGTCTCTGCACATAAGACACGTTCCATTCATTTCACTACTTTCCATGTCACTATGGTGCCCGCATAAGCAACCGTATGTCTTACTCACATGCTCTCTCTCCGACGTCGGGAAGAAATTTGATTACAGGTCGCTCATGAGCTTTTGTTTATTCAATAGCCGTTTAGCTCAGTCACTTGCCTTAGGACTGTCATTAAATTGTCAGTTCATGATCGCATTGCGTGATTTTTTTAGTGGCAAATTATGGCAAGTGCCTCGATTTTTGATCATCCTTTTCACTTTTGTGGATACTCCTAGTAACAGTATTTCAACAGAAGATTGACGGTGGTCATCCTTTCGTCAAGCTTTTAAAGCCTTCATGTTAAAGTGTTGATCAAAGCAAAAACAACTATAACGCCTCAAATAAGTCAGTGTGGAACCAGGACATCCTTAAATATCTCCTCCACATCCTCCTCCCTGTCGCATGTTTCCAAAGTGACCACAGTTCTGAAGTGGGTAAATGATTTCTTCGCTGAAGCTGTAGGTCTGTATCCAGTATATAGTAGAAATATTTCGACTACAAACCCGTTCCAGAACGTGTTTTTCTTCGCGCGTCAGTTTACTGCAATTTGCAACATTATGAAAACACCATTATCGGTCGAAAAAACAAATTTGATAAACATTAGAAAGGAATTGAAGAAGGAGACCATCCTAGGCACTCCGTGGTACAACAGTCGCTCCTTTTGTTTCATAAATTCTCTGCATTTTTTCCTACAGTGATGCACTTCCCAGAATCATATTCTCCTCATATCAAATGTTGTCACTTATCTACTCAATCTGCCGAAATAGCACATATTTTATCGAACAATGCAACCCTTTGCACCCCGTACGGCTGTGAAACGAAACTGCAGAAAGCGTATTTAACTACTTTTACGCTTGTAACAAATTCCTTTATACGATAATTTCGCCACCAGTTCACTTTAAGCAGTCTCACTTTGTCAATCCTGTAGGTTTTCGGTGTTGCTGAGGTTATCGATACCTAGGCTCCAACGTAGTGGATTCCGTGCTTCCAGAGTTGTTGTTGGCTATGTTCGGAATCTTCCATTGCTTGCTGGTGAAAAGGCTCAATATCGAACCTCGAATGAATTCCACTGCACATTTTTCAATCCGGTAGTGGTAGTGGAACGAATGGAAAAAAAACGAGTGCACTTCATTGCAAAAAAACTTTTCAATTCGATGATAGCGGGGCGACAAACATTCCTATATTATCGTCGAAAATAAAACAAGCTTTAGAAGAGAGTTTTTTCAAGAATTAAAAACCTATTGTTACTGTACTACTGCTAGTAACTGTCAACACCATTCTGAAATTCGGAATACCACGACAGACAAAAAGTATGAACAGAAAATTAACGCCATTTTTTTCCTAATGCACTTTCGTTTCGTTTTTATTTTCATGAAACATAAAATTATTTGAAATGGAAGTGAAATTGAAGCGCTATGTTCCCCTTCATCCGACTAGTGGTACAAGTTCTTTTTTTGAAAGTCTATGGTTTGAGGAAGTAGCCTGTTCGATGCTTGGAGACGAAGAAATAGAAAACGGAAGGCTACACATTATTTTGAACATGAAACTTCACGACTTCATGTAGCTTCATGCAAAATATCCATTGAGTAATGGTATCATTTAAAAACCGAACTTTCACTTCACGCACAATCCACCCAAATTTCATACGACATCATCAAGTTTTACGCTACGCAGCACTAAAGGACTTGGAGTTGCATTTTGGTCACAAACTTCGAAACTTTAAAACCCTGTGTCACTTTTCTTGCCAAAAAAGAAAAGCAAACGTAATTTTTTCTTATAAAATGTACTTTCAAGTTCCCCATCTACTGTGGTGAGTGGGTACGAAATGTGGAGCGTTAGATGATAATCAATGGGAATAATATTTTGCAGTTGGTAGTTCCGAATTTCGCTCATCATGATGCTACAGCTTTCTTACGGATAACAAATCAAAAAGAAGAGTTGCTTGTCGGTATGCGCGGAATATATATAGCCGACCACGTTTTGCGCACGATTCTACAGCACAACCAATTTCAGTCGCTCGTTCATGTGCTATCTGAAAAACAAAGTGCTCAGTGAACACTCTTACGGGATTTGAATCAAACTCACATTTACAGCGTATTTGAGATCACCATTTTTAACTGCTGCAGTGTATTTGAGGTTGTCTCCGAATCCATTGTTGCTCTCAAAATTTGCCCACCATTCCTCCACAGCCTAGACAGCGTATTTTTTTCTAAAGACACCTTCACACTTTCTTTCAGTTATAGATGTTTTTAATCTTGTGTACACATTTGGACAACAATGTTCCAAGAATTAGAGGACCTTATACAGTTAAGGACTATGTTAGCCGAAAAAAAGAGGGAAAATGAGAGAGTGACAATCAGCACAATAAATCTCAAATAAGCATAGCTCTCTAAAATCGGCAGGCGAAAAGAAAGTAGCAAATCCGCCGCGGAACCTTGGCATAAGGGGTCCCGAACAGAACCCAACGCTTCGCGGAAGCAGTTGGTGCCGCGTGTCTTAAAGGCAGCATACCACGAATCTGGGGTGGTACGGATTTCAGGTGGAGTATTCGTATACAGGGTCGGAGGTAATGGAGACCGGGGTGGTTCCCTCCACCTCTCCCTGAATCACTGCAAGCAGCCGGCCCCTGAATGCTGTTTCGTAGGATACCTTCTATTGCAGCGCGCCACACTTGCACGCTTAGCGTCCCTTACTGCCTATCGGGGTAGTCCGAATTGATCTTCGACGAGTCGCAGGGTGGAGGCGGCGCAACCGGTGAAGCGCTGCAATAGATGGCGTCGTACAAAACAACATTCTGGAGGCGGCTGTCTTCAGTGATGCAGTGAGAGATGAGAGCAACCACTCCCGTCTCCATAATCTACGATCCCGTATACGGATACGTCACCTGTAATCCGCACCAGCTCAGTGGCATGCTGCCTTTAAGCACCCAGAGCGTCTTTCCCGTTGGCCAGTAGAATTAGCGCACTCATCATTGACATCTAAGGAACGTTTGCTCGATGCTGACTCTCTTAGTAGTATCTTCGTACGGTACATTGAATCCAGTGCCGTCCACAAGCTTTGTCCACCGTCAGCAGTGAAATCGTTGGGACAGTCTTGAACTCTTACTCTGGCTGCATCTTCAACATCTTTGTCGCATTTCTGGGTACTCAATGAGTCTCAGACCTCATTTCTTCTCTTGCACCCCATTTATTTGTACGAGCTCATTTTGAATCACTGACCAGTTCTATCATTTTGGTAGCTGGTTTCGCACATTCCGTACCATATTTCGCACATCCTGTTGCGAGGAGTCGTCAATAAAGTGTAGAAAGTCATCCTTACAGAAAAAAACAGTACTTTTCTCTCTCAACTCAAGAGGCTTTGCTTGTAGTAATTGTGCAGGTCCAGCGCAGCTAGTGCAAGAAGTTGTCTGAAAATTTTTTTTCGCAGGCTGGGTTACCGCAAATTGTGCTCGTAAAAAGTGCTGTAACCTTGATCACCTTGACTCCCGTTGATCTTCGAACTGGTCGAGCGGGCGCCAGTAATCCTTCCATTTGTCCCGATCGCGTGCCAGAGTCGCCCAGTGGTTCCTCCTTTCGCGTGGGACACGAAGAGCATCATATTTTTCTTTCAAGGACTTCGTGAAGAAATCTGACCCTCGGGTCGGCGGTCTTCCTGTAGTGCGCTTAATATCGCGGGGAACCCAGTCGCTCACGGCTCTGGTCCAACGGTTGTCATCAAAGCGCATCACGTGTCCGGCCCACCTTATTTTACTTTCCTTGGCAAACGCGGCGGCGTCTCTAATCTTCGATCGCTGACGTAGGAGAGAACTTCGAATCCCGTCCCTCACTTGCGTGAAACGGGATACTCCTAGCATCACTCTCTCAATTGCGCGTTCAATGACGCTCACCGCGTTTTCTTCCTGCTTGCGAAATGCCCACGCTTCCGAAGCATAGATCAAAGCAGGAAGTACGGTGGTGTTGAAGAGGTGAGCACGGAGCCGGGTGTTCCTGGTCTTCTTCACTACATCCTCGATGCTCTTGTACGCTCCCCAAGCCGCTCGTCTCCTCCTGCCCAGCTCGGGGGTCAGGTCGTTCATCATGTTCAGTTCCCGACCCAGATAAACGTAGCTGGTGCATTCGGATATGTTCGTTCCGTTGAGCGTGAATGGGGCATCCGAGACCCATCCGTTCCGCATGAACATCGTCTTTTGTAGATTCAGCTGAAGACCGATGCATCCACATGTTTCGTCGAATTCGGTCAGCATTCGTTCCGCTTGGCTGATGCTAGGTGTTACCAGTACGATGTCATCAGCAAAGCGCAAATGGTGTAGCTGCCGACCATCAACCTTCACTCCCATGTCGTCCCATTCCAACTTTCGCATTGCGTTCTCGAGGGTGGCTGTGAATATTTTGGGTGAAATTGTATCACCCTGTCGGACCCCCCTCTTCACGTCAATGATGATGTTCTTGTAGAATGGCGAAATTCCGGTCGTGAAGTTACTATACAACTCTCGAAGTACCTTTATATATTGAGTAGGGACGCCTTGGTTGTCCAAGGCTTCCACGACCGCTTCCGTCTCAACCGAGTCGAAAGCCTTCTTTAAGTCGATGAAGGTGAGACAGAGCGGCATCTTGTACTCTCGTGATACCTCGATGAGTTTCGAAACAGTGTGAATGTGGTCAATCGTGCTGAATCCTTTTCGAAACCCTGCTTGCTCGCATGGCTGTCCTTCATCCAAGACTTTTTCAATCCTATTAAGGATTACTCTTGTAAAGAGCTTGTAGATGACGGACAGTAGGCAGATTGGGCGATAGTTGCCGATGTCATGTGGATCTCCCTTTTTATACAACAACACGGTCTTGCTGGTCTTCCACTGTTTAGGAACCTTGCATTCCGACAGATAACGTGTAAAGAGCCTCGCCAGGGTGTTGATGAGTACTGGCGGAAGGCTCTTCAGGTGTTCTGGTCTTATTCTGTCGGGACCGGGTGCCGTACGATTTCTTACCGACATGATAGCATGTCGTATTTCGGACGGGAGAACCTCTGGAATGACTTGTCCATCTTCCCTCAGATGGTGAGGAGGCAAGTGGACATGGCTGTCGAAGAGATCAGAGTAGAAGTCGTAGATGATTTTCTCCATCCCCCTTCTCGATGCAATGGCTGTTCCCTTTGGGTTCCGGAGAGCAGTCATCCTCGTCTTGCGACTGGCGAAGTCTCGACGGGCATAGCGGATGCTTTTCCCCGCCTCTGCAGCTTCAGCCAGCACTTCTGCTCTTCTCTCTTTAAGGTCTTCCTTTATCGCCTCTCGGCAAAGCCTTGCGAGCTCGGACGTGAGTTCTTGGTTCCCTGCGGCTCGTGCTGCTCCACGCTGGCGTATCAGCTCAAGAGTTTCAAGAGACAGGCGCCTCTTGGTGGTTTTAAAACTCTCAGCCTTCTTCGCGCAGTCGTGAAGGTGTTCGACAAGCCGGTCATATTCCTCGTCGATGTTGTCCATTGCAGAATCTTCCCAAAAGCCGGCTAGCGTAGCGAAGAGATCCCAGTTGATGGTAGTCCTGGGATTTCTCTCTCTGAACTTGGCGGCTTTCTCTGCTCTCCTTGTGAAGGAAAATATTCCTCGGAGGAGGCGATGGTCCGATCCCGTATAGAACTTTGGTACAACACCGACGTCCGTCAGGCAGAACCTTTTATTGACGATGATGTGGTCTATTTCATTACGGTACCCTCCACCGGGTGACTCCCACGTCCAGCGTAAAGAAGAGGGCTTCTGAAATTGCGAGTTCCCATGGATGGTCTTAGTCGTCATGATGAACTCGGAGAGCCTCTCTCCCTGGTCATTCCATTGTAGGCCGTAGGTCCCGATGTGAAGTTCCTCCGGCGTTCTTCTTGGGCCAACCTTAGCGTTGAAATCGCCAACTATGACCTTGTAGAAGGCATGATCTTCTTGGTAGAACTTCTCCAGGTCCATATAGAAAGCTTCGACTTCTTCTTCTTCGTAGCTTGATGTTGGAGCGTAAACGACGAAGATAGTCAAAGCTGGTATTGGGCCACATCTTCTCATCCGCAGACGTCCGATTCGGGTCGTAAGTTGTTCAAAAGAGTCGATGTTCTTTGCCATACTCGTGTTGACGAGGACGCCAACTCCACCAACACCTCTACTGTCGCATGTTCCTAAGAACAGTTCTTCTCCAGTTTCATATACGGCGTTGAGAGGGTGACGTCGTCTCGTCTCGGTCAGTCCGATGACGTCGTACTTGATCTTCTTGGCTTGCATCATCAGATCTTCGATGGCCGCTTCCGATGCAAGCGTACGTGCGTTATAAGTACAGATCGCCATCCTAGTCCTTTTCCGTTTTGGTAGCCTACATGACTCCTGCAACCCCGTCCTACCTGGCGCTACCGTACCAGGCTTTCCTCCGGAATCAGGAGACTCTTTTCTATTACTGTGTTTTGCTTAAAAATTTTAAAACCCATGGGCAGGTTGCAAGCCTCTAGTCCCATGAGTTTCTGGGAGAACTTTCGTTCTCCCGGTGTGGACATGTGGAGCTTATTTGTTGGAGGCGACTCCAAACCGCCTCCCTTGCACCTCCCAGTCACTTGATTGCAGGCTTTTGGCCGGACCGACGTGCGGGATACAAGGATGTCATGAGTCAGTCCTGGCTCAGCAGAAACAGGGAGTCCATCCCCTGAATCCACCTGCGTCTCTGGGCAAGCGCAAGGTCGCTTTTGGTCCGCGATTAGCCCCCTATCCGCCACCCGGGGACGCGCCACGTAGCCTCGCGACTAACCGGCTGTGATCCCTCTAGTGAGGGAGATCCGTGGAGTGCTGTAACATTTAGAAAATATTGGAAATTTAAATATTCCCTCAAAAGCTGATGCAAATATTTAAATATTCAAATGTGCAAGATCCATTCACATGCTTTAAATGCTTTTTCTTTAGTACTACTTGTTCCAGTTACAGGCGTGTGTTGAGGTGTTCATTTTTCGATATATCTTTTATGAACTGCTGTGTTGATTTGCTCTCGGTGATATCTGTGCGAGGGTTAGACTCGGAGTACAGTTTGAGCAGCAACGCCGCAGTAAATGGTAAGTCCAATACGTTTCCACAATGCAAGGAGACGAAAAAAAAGGGATAAGAGGTGATAAACTTCAGCGAAAACTTACTTATAAAATGTTGGTCGTGTTCCGTTAGATTTTAAAAAACAGGGTTTTTAAAGTCGTTCTTCTCGTCAATGATTATGCACGGTATGCGATTACACAACTGAACTCTAGCAGAGAATTTGACTTTAGCAAGGCTTAATTTGATTCCACCAAATTCCAAGGGAAATAAACGCGTAAATAAATTTTTTCATAAGAAGCTATGTTCAAATGTGTGATGGCTCTCGTCAACTTTTGAGCCCCTATCTTCTTGTTCGCAGGCATTTGTCTATTTCACAGACATTTGACGGATTAGTCGACATCACTTTGCACGGTTTCTCCCTTGCTCGTGGAGGACGCCGTTCACTTTGTCCGAGCGCTGTTTGAAGCGTTCCTTTGGTACCTAAGAACGATATCGAGGCCAAACTTACAGACAAAGCTTTATTGTCACTCCAATGGAACTGGAATCTCCTCGCATTGGGTGTTCGGGTAATTTATCCGCTGACTACCCCTGGTCTCTTCCGGGTGCAATAATTGCGGATATGTTTGGAAAAGTGACGTTAGTTGTTCTACGTAAGCCTGCAAGAAGAGTTCACTGTCGGAATGACCTCGTACTCTTGCATCTCTAGGAATTGGCAATCACGCTTCTGCTGGATAATTCGTCGGTCGATAGTCATCAAGTTTCCAAAAGCATCATGCCATTACGGCTGCAAACTCTGCTGGGAAGCCTAACCTTTTCGTCGATATCCATCCGATGTCCGTCCAAGCAGTGTAATGTAGAATTTTCCTTCGGTACGACAAAAAATACTGTAGATTAGGTATTTTGTTGTAGATCCCCCTCTACAACAAAATTCTTTTTCGCGTGTGTGTGTGTGTGTTGTGGGTGGTGTGTATCTGTATGTGTATTCGTATGTGTATGTGTATGTGTATGTTTGTGTTTTTGTTCGCTTTATTATAAGAATCAACTCTCACTGGACTTCATCCTCATCTCACTGGGGACTAATCGGAGACCTCAGAAAAATTCATTTCAAAGACGACGTTGTAGTTTGCGATCCCTACAACTTCGAAGAAAAAATTCGTCACTACTATTCATATACCTAGAAGTGTGCAGTTTTTTTCCCTGGCGGGGTTATCTAACTGGTTGTCCTCGGCGCGGTTAGTGAATTTTAACAATATTGGAAGAAGAATTAATTCTTCTACTAAATGCTGTAAAAGGAGAAAATGCGGCATCTTCTAAGTCTTCGTTATTTTTTCTTGTTTCTTAAAATTTTTTGCAACAAAGAGTCATCGTACGTGCTTACGAAGCTAAGTGTTGGACACTGTAAAATTTACTGAAGATCATTTCCCGCAATTTCTTTTCTGGTTAACCCCTATGCGCATTTCCTTGGCCACAGTTTACATTTCTAAGCTTCCAGGTTGTTTTTTATGGATTATCTTCAGTGACATGCGTTAGCTATTCATTATCATTGCTCTGAAACCCAATCTTAAATTACATCTGAAAGATATAGATTTTACCGCAATTTTTTTCTTATCCTTCTCCAAATTACTTCTTTGTATGTGTTGGTCAAAACCTTAAGAAACAGCTTGAATGAGGAATGAACAGATTGTTCTTCTCTGAGCAGTTCAGAATCCTCATCTACTTTGAGGTTTCACAGATGAAAGGCTCTTTTGGGTGGAAGCTAGTTATAAACGAAAATAATCTCTGTTAAAGAAGTAACACTCCTAATAACTTCTCCATGAGTTTGCAGTAAAGGTGATGGCGATAGGTGGAATGAAGGACCAACAAGTTTACAATTAATAAGGTGCGTATCATTTGAATATGTTGTAATCGCTGCAAATCGATGCTGCAAACTATTCATTGAGAAATGGCACGGCTAAACACCATTTTTTGTGTTCTGAGTTCACGCCACGCACAATCCGCCGAGTGTAGAACACTTCTTAGTGCTCGCGGTAGCACTGCATTTTGAACAGGTATTGCCAGATGCGTAGATAACAGCATTTATAGCTGGTGCCCTGAAAGAGTGCGCGTTAAGGCAAGAGAAGAAGGATCATACAAGGCATACTCTTCAATTCACGAGAGAATCATGCGTTGGAATCAGGCTATGAGGGGACAAATTTATTAAAAGCCTAAGTAGCCATAAGATCCAAAAAGGTGTACTTCTCCTGTAAAATCTCTTGTGGTAATCGGAGCATAGAAATTGTCACTGGAATTCGGCTAATAACGCTTTTTACACCCAGCAATCACAGAGGTCACCGGGTTGTCACTGCGCTTTCTGCAAATGAGAAATTTCAAAGAAAAAAGTAGACGTACGAGTCATATTTGCAGAGGATATATAGGCGACCTTTTTTCACACAGGACTCCACAGCACAACCAATCTTGGTGGCTTCATCATATGCTATCTGTAAAAAGAAGTTAATGAGAAATCACTAATTAGGACGTTAAGAACTCGCGGATCACTCACGTATGCGGCGGTTTTGAGGGCTGCTGTGTTCTTGAGGTCGTCTCCGAAACCTGTGCTCTCAAATGGTGCCCACCATTCATCCACAGCCTGGAACAATACTGAGTTCACTCCTAAATGTACCTGTACGGTTGTTTCCAGCAAGCGAATCTTTCCTCTTTCCTCTAGTAATTACATGAAAACACCTATAAATGTCGAAAGGAATCGATCGCTGTTTTTCTTTCCAAAATTGGAGAACTACAGTTGGAAGAATACAAGGCAGGAGTCAATCCAAAGCTGTCAATTATTTTGAAATAAATTTTGTTTCACTTTGATCTTCAGGACTGGATCACTGAGAAGTATCTATGCAGTCGAAGAGGCCAAAAATTTTGAAACAAACCATTTTCATAGCGTCTTCAAATGGTGTGTCGAATCCGGTGCCATCTTTCATCCAAAGGTTTTCTTGATCTGCAGCAGCTAATCCGTCGGGGCAGTTTGCAATTTTTTGTTTCGCGTCATCCTCAAGCGTCTTTTCGTATTGCTGAAGAGCCGAAGAGTTCAACCAAACTGCATCTTCATGAATATCCGACGGGTGTCGAATTACTCTCCAATTCTCACCAATTCAATCATTTTTGTAGCTGGTTTCGCATAGTTTGTGCCATATTTCGCCCATCCTGTAGCGAGAAGACGCCTGTGTAAGCCATTTTCGAATTTGGAGACATTCTTATTCTCATTCAAAAGCTTTTACCTGTAGTAGTTGTGCTTGTCTAATGCAGTAAGCCTAACATTGTCTGAGAACTCTCCATCGCACGTACTACAGATTGTGCTTGTGAAAATTGCTGTAATATTTTAAAGAATAGACGGATCCATGTTGATGATGAGTTTCTTAGAGCTGTTATATGTGTACACAAATTCGTTCAGATAGCATCCACTCATACATATTTTCCCCAGACCGTCTAAAAATATTCTAAACCGCTAAAAGGTTACCGATCAGTGCAAATATTCCGCAAATAAAATTTGTGATGAAAAGTAACGAGACCACAAAAGTCGTCAAACAGTAACGTTATGTAGAATAAAGAAGGAATTGGCGGGTGCAATCTTTCAAAAACAAGCACCGCAAAAAGACTACTTCTACACTTTTTTCGCGCGAGAACTCGTCGCATTACCTTCTCCGATCGGTCGTCAGCGTACGCAGGCCACCATAGGTTACAGCGCGTCAAATCAAACGCAGATTGAACAAATAGGAAGAAAAACTTGAATTCGTCTCGTTTAAAGTTGATATACTTCCTGATGAGCGTATGCAGCGCAGTCGGTAAGAGGTTCAGCTGTTTCTGCACGATTGATCGTTTATTCAAAACTGTATCAACCAAGCTCTTTCTTCATCGTCCGATCTGATTGGTTTCAGAGTTGTCTGGGAGAATGAGAACTTGATCATCGGCTAGCCTCCGCAAGTCCTTCTTTAGGCTAGCCACGCGTTCGTAAACCTCAAACGACTCTGAATTGGAGTGGACGCGCTGGAGCATCTCAGGCGCATTGATTATCCCCGGACACTTGACACATTTTATTCTTCCTGAAAAAAAACGAAGAATAGAACAACCCACCTGGCTGTAAAGTTGTTTGACAAAGTGCGTTCACACAATTGCAGTTCTGCCCAGTGCAGTAGTCAGCAGCTTCTTTGGTGTACACGTCACCTTGTGCTGGAGCTCTGAAATATTCAAATGGAGTTAAAAAGTACAGTATCCTTTTGATTGTAAAGCTTACTCTTGGTTGAAGAAACAGAGCAAGTAGAATTCTGACTTGCAGACTTGATATGTGCATGCGAATGCATCAGCTTTGTCGCGAGCAATCTTAGGAAAAGAAAGCTATTTTCGAAGAAATAAACAAAAAATGCTGACGAATCATCACCAGACTGAACGCTGTGTTGTCTGCAACTGCCTTCTCATCTGCCTGCTTCTCAACTGCAGTTTTCCACGCTGTATTCAGAAGATCTTTTGTTGTTGATGTGGCATCGCAACTGGCTTTCACAGTAGCTCTAAAGCAGTACCCTTCTTCATCGGTGTTCGCTGCTTTTTGAGAGCCTTCCCATGTACTTACGTTGCCTTCAGAGATCCGATTTTATAGGTGGCAGCTCCTGCAGCAGTGTATGTGGGCAGTTGAGGATTAGCAGGACACTCCGCAGCGGCGGTCTGAGCTGCTGCTTCTATATTGCAATCCCAATTCTAGAAAATTTATTTTAAGTGCTAGCATAGAGAAAATTTCTGCGCGCTAATTGTTATTTGATAAGCCTGGATGGGATCGGACGTAATATTTTAAAGTCATATACGAAGCGCGAGGGTATAGCGAAGTCGGTGAGAGGTTATGCTGTGAGGGCACGATTGATCAATCGGTGGATCGAAGCCATTGATCGAAGTCCAGCGCTAACCACACCCTTTATCCTTCCGGGATCGGTGAACCGGTGGCAGACCTGTCTGGAAAGCTAAAAACGTCAGCAATCTCCCACGAATCATTCAACAATCGTATCGGTTAGACTCGTAACCCCAAACGATGCAGAAGTAAAGTGATCGCGTTGGCGAATCTCAAGCACTTTGATTAACGCATGCATGTTATCTTCTTCTTCTCTTCAGTAATTGGTTTGTTGCCACAGCAGTGAATGCACTTCCATGACACTGTTGTATCCTTGACCCCACGAACTACTGTAGTTATAGTCGGGTCAAAACCACCCTAATCCTGATGCAGCTGCGTAAACGGCGCGACTAAGGGTTTCACATCTCGATAGAAGCTGCTAAATTCACCGCTCCACTTCGAGCTCATCGGCTTCTGCAACCGCACCGATCTTCTGGTAACTTTTGACTCAACTATGCGCAGGCAATAGAGATAGCAGCAGATCCTTGCAATGTAACAGGGAGTCTACCATTTTGTTCTCAATGTCAATCCGGCAAGTGGGATTGTTTCCATGATAGTTCCTTTTTACTTCCTATAAATGTCGTTGATGTTCAACCAAATTTGAGAAGAGATAACATTTTCGATGCCAAGAATGCGCAAATCTACTCACCAGTTCGTTCATTTCCTTAGCTTTCGGCAAATCCGCATTTCCTTGACCTTTCTGTTCTCCTTTCGATACTGTTCGCCGCAAATCATTGATGGTTTTCAAAACTACCTCCCTCCAGCTCTCAGAAATCAATGAATTTTGGCAATTGAAATCTTAAAATAAGTGCGAATGAAGAGGAAATAGGCGGAAGCAGCAAAAAATTAAATCGTGAGGATCGTTCATTGTTACGACCTTTTCGCGCTCAAAGTTGCTGAGAGACAGGAAAGTTCTTACTTTGTGATAAGTGAGCATGGCTTGAACAGTATATCGTTAATGTCTTACCTGTAGCTGATGTAACTGCATTATTCTGGAGTTGTAGACATGCAAGAAGAAGAGTCTATAAAAAACTAGAAATAATTATGCATTTACAAAGCGATCAGCAGAAGATTTGGCTGTGGCCATACGATTGGTGGTTTGAAATTGCCCTAAGGTCAACCAAATCCTGCGAGGGCCTTATATTGGTTCCAGACTTGTCTCGGAGGGTGAAAACACTGAGATGATATGTGGGCAGGCCCCCTCAAGTCATTGCATAGGCCAACACGCGTTCACTAACCTTATGACGGTTCTGAATTGAGGTCAAACGCGTAGGTGCACACTTATGGGAACTAATCAGTTCTATGCACTTAATTTTTTTGCTTATTAGAAAAAACACAAAACTTGCGCTTGAGCAATTTTTTTCTTATCTATAAGGCTGTAGGGGAATTGAACACTTTTTTAAAATTAACTTTTATTCTTCGAGATTATTTAGAGAACTTTATGTGGGCCTATATGGCTACCGCACACAATAAATTCGTAAAAGATGACCAGCAACTTACACTTGCAAAAAAATCTTAATTGAATAACACTCCGGCTCACTTTCTTTTATGGGAATTGGGACTGAAAACTCGAATGTAAATCAATCTTCAAGTTCTCCTCTTTCTCATCTATGTTTGTCTGGTTGATATACACCGCTTAAGTATTATTTAATCCTATTTCACGTAATTACTTCTCTGTTCAAAGAGAATGTTAATCGTAGCTACCGTTAGCGTTGTTTAATGCATCTTCTTCGTTGTCGGCGATAACAAGCTTGATCATCCTTAACATTCCCTGTTCCGGGTTTTGCGTACTGTTGTTGCAGCGACTTCGAGACTTGGAAAGGAAAGAGGAGAAATTTGATACTCACATTATCAGAAACTTGAAACCGTTTCAGGCCTTTTGACGACGGTAATGACGAGATTTTCGAAAGGTCAGGTCAGCAATAAAGTCTCGCTAAAGCCTCGTTAGCAAAACAAGAGGACATAAATTCAGCGCTAATGCCAAAGTTTCGAGTAGAGAGAGTTTGAAGATCTCACTAACAGTTTCGTTATCGTTGCGATGACAGAGAAGTATCATCAAGGATTGAGTAGTGCTTTCGGACTAAATGTGTTTGGCCACTGACGCTAACAATCCTTCACAACATCGCCACCCTCATGATTCAGGTGCGAAATTTTTGGTAGTGAAATCCAGTTTCGTAGATGGTTATAGGTCAGGAAATAATATTGTAGGTCATGTATGGCATTTGCTATTTCAAGAACAAAGCAGCATTTACGCGCCTCTCTCAGTCGCGTGCAAACTGTGTTCCACGTCGAGATGGAGGGGAAACCATGATAGTCGATCTTTTTATATTCGCAACAGTTTTTGTTTTGGGACTTTTTGACTTTGGGACACACTTTGTTTTGGGACATTATCAAAGAGTAGTGTCCAAGCGTCCAATTCTGTTTATTTCGTTTACAGGTACCGATGACCACGACATAAAAAAGAATGGGGGGTCGGGGACAGCCTTTATTCAGACTTCTGCAGAAAAGAAGCACTAGATTCCTACAGCATTCCAAAGAGGGTCCTGGACAGCCGAACGAACTGTCTGCAGAGGCCTCGTTGGATGAAAGGTAGCAAAGACTCACCAGAACAAGCGTATCCATCGCTGCACGATGAAGACTAATGTTATGTTGTAGACAGAAGCTGGTCGCGCTATTTAAACGCAGCCAACTCTAAATGTCAGATCTCTATCTGACAAAAATTAAAAGCAAAACGAAAGTGCAACGAAAAAAATTGTTGATGATTTCCATTTCATACTGACTAGCAAACGTGGGATGTCAAATTAAAAAAGTGTGCCACAGGTTGCATGCGCAGAACAGTGGAAGGAGGCTGAAATTCAGTTCTAATCTATTAAAAAGACAACGTTACCCTGTACCTTCACCACAAGGATGCCAGCCAATACAAAAAAAAAAAACTTCGAAAAATTTCCTCATTCAGGTGTGCAGATTTCGTAACTCATGTTGGCAATGAAAAAAAAATGAATTGAAAGGCAAGTGCACTGCTTTACAATGAAGCTATTCACTTCTTAACTTCAATATGGTAGCGGGACGACAACTTTGTCCAATATTGTTGTCGATATTATTACTAACCGTACAAAAAAGAACTTTTGTTAGAATCTAAAAAATCATCCAGAAAAATATGTATGTGGCTGTAGTACACAGTGAGTGTCAACACTATTTCGACAAATCCGCATGCTACGTATCACAAGCGGTGAACTAAAATTTGTAGCATCAAATTTCTGTCGCATTTTCTTCTGGTTTTGATTTTTTATGTGATGTAGGCCTAACTCTTAAAAGTATCTAAATGGTGAAAGGAAGGAGCAATGCTCCTTATCGTCCGACCTTTGGTACAAAACTTTTTTCTATCAAGATGTAAATTGTCTGTTTGGGTCTGTGTTCTGCTTAGAACAGAGGAGGTGGAAAATTGATGTCTAGGCATTGTATATTAGTATAAAAACGAAATTCCGCGTGGAAAACGGTGGATGTGACGCAGTCGGTTAGAGGTCCGTTGCGGCCACACGGTCGATCGTTCGAAGCCGACAAGTGCCTTTGACTGAGCCTTTTACCCCTCCAGGGTCGATGAATTCATAGCAGACCTGTCCAGGAGGATATGAACACCCACTCATCGGCTGGCCCTGCATTTCGTTCTACAGGTCAACACGCATTCCAAAACCTCAGTTTTCATGAATTGCAGTGAAAACCCGTTGGCGCATCACAAGCGGATTGATACGCCAAAGTCTTCATCTTTTAATCATCCAGATTTAGAGGCCACGTACCCTCCGACCGGAACTCTGAAGTTGCAGGAGGAGCCAGTTAGTACGACGCAATGTTGAGGTCCATGAGGGCTCGTTCAAGCCACAGTAAAACACGAATACAATAATGTATTAGAAATTTTGAACCTGAACGCAGTTTTCGCAAAACAAATCTGTGAAAGAACTGAAATTTTATTCGTTCAATGAAATTAAGGTTAGAATCAAGCTTCCAACTATCAAAACCGATTTTTTGTAGCTGAGAGATGGCCGAGATTACTGTAGCCACCCCCTACGCCGGTTCAAATGGTTCTTCCAGAAACGACGTACTTTTCATTAATCTATTCCAGAGGGAGAGGGTGGATTCACGGTTGTCGATACTTTCAACAAACATCGGTTTTGCTTCGTCATGGATTCTACCCTCGAGCCAACCCCTGCCAACGACATGGCCAAGGTCGCGATGTTTGTCGATACGCGAGATGCGAGAGATCCACAGTAGTGTTTGTGTAAAACTCGAGAGTTCGAGCCAATTTCTTCACCGTTTCTAGGTCATAAATGAAAAGATAACTGAGAAATCCTTCGGCCACAATGTAAGAACTCGAAGAAGGTGCAATTCAGTCAACTGATTTTCTTTTTGATTCCAGGTTGCTGAAACACCCAGAAGATGCGTTCAAATTTCCTCGTTATCTTCCATCACTGTTGCCAAGACACACTTGCTTAGATACATGCCTGGAATTTCCGTTGCACAGAAATGGGCGGTCTTCAAACAGCAGCCCAGTGCGGCGAGCCGTCGAATCCTTCATTTCTCATCGCAGCTAACTGCGGCTATAACGAAGTTAACGCAAAATCGCGCAGAGGTAGCTTATTCGCAGCAAAAGACACCTTTCTTGAAAAGCCCTCGAATCCGATGTTTGCTCTTCGCTTCTCTCAGGTACACTTATTTCTGAAACTATTCGAGATCAATTTTGCGGAAGGTCCTGGAAGATATTTCCTAGTGTCAGTTTTGAGAATGCTTTTTGTGTGACCCTTGCTTAATATCAAGCATTTCCGAGAGTTGCCCGACTTTTTCTACAAAAGGTGCCTTCGAATTCGTGTGTTGCGGTACGTTACTGTTGTGCAATGCGAATTCCAGCGGCCTTCTATTTCAAGAAGGCTACGGTTAGCCAGGAAAAGCAGTTTTGGCTGATTTCGATTTTTTTAGAATTGTCTACCGATTTAATTCATGTTTTGAGTGGATCTCATATTTGCTCTCAACGTGTGAAATAAACCGAAAAGTAATTTTGATCGGATCGAGAATTTAAAAAAAAAGAAGAACTCGTACTAGCCGTCTCCAAGTGTCTTCGTACCGTTTATTGCTATGCCCTACATGCTTTATATTTCTTATATTTTTATGCATATATTATGTTATTATATATATATATTGTAATACTATCATATAAAAATATTTTATGTATATTTTTTATATGTGTTTGTACATTTTCAAGTTTTTTCAAATTATATTTTTCAATTGAGTGTTATTTAGCTGTAATTATACTGAAAAATTCATGTTTGGTTCAGTGAAGATGACTTCACTTTCGTGATTTTGCAACGCTCCTTTCATTTCTTCTGCTTGGATATACCGCATCCTGCAACCGTAGCGGGCCACTTCCGCGGGCGTATCTGCTGGATTCGTCGTCTGTCAAAGGCATCCACAGAAGATCTGCTGGAGCGTCCTCACAGTTGCTCAGACTTTGACAGTGAATTCAAGTATGATTCATTTTGGAAGCACTGGTTCGGTGAAGTCGATCAGAACCACTTCATCAAAGATATTTAATTCTTTTTGTCACTTCTCAAATGAAATTCTTTCTTCAAATCGCAAACAAGTCCCAAATAAAAGTTAAGAGTCTAAAAAATCGAAATGATACTGTTATCGAAGACATTTGCGACTTTATGTTTGTTCTCATTCATAAAAAGAACGAAATGAAAAATGAAATGCTTCTTGCTTGCTTAAAAGTATGTATATCGGGAATGGCTGCCTCCAAACGGATTTTTATCTCTTTGATGATTTATTACCATTTCTCGAAAGCACAGAACATGACTGGAAACGTGAATTACTTGAATTAATTGGATTACTTGGATTGAATCTTCTTAGTAAATTCCAGAATATCCTTCCTCTCGAAGTACTTCTTACGTTATTTTCGTGGAAGAGGCACATAAATGAGAGGAACGGCAATAAACGAATCTATCTCCTCAATCATCCTCTATAACCTGCATAGGATACCAGAGATTTTTGTAGAGAAATCTCACCTTACAAGAAAATTATCTTGGTCAGAGAAGGATCACTTTGGATGCCTTCTCCCTTTGTTTACAACGAAGCTGCTGACGACAAAAAGAAGGAATCGCGTGATAAAATAATGAAAAGTGAGAAGCATTTGGATCGTACAGTTGTGTATAGCATCCTGCAGCATTACGAACGCTGTGGATCGATGCTGTGAAATATTTATTGAGTAATGGTGTCAGTAAGAAACCATTTTTTTCTTCGTTGTGATTCTACCTCACGTTGATTAAACGCACAATCCACCCAACGGAGAGCACGACGGGTGGGTACCGGTAGTAACGCACTTCGAACACGCCTTATTTCCAGCTTCGTAGATCTCTTCACCTATATCAGGTGACCTGAAAGAGTGTGAGTTGAACCAGGAAAACGAAAGATCTTATAAGATGTAAACGAAGTCTGGAAATCCTGATGAGAGCTTGTGTGAGCCTGTAGTTGTTGGATGAAAAAGCAACGAACCAATGCTAAGCAAGTTTGTAATCTACTAAAGTATACTTTTATCGTGGACTTTTTTTTGTAATAATTGGACGTAGAGCATAGAACTTGCTCCTAGAAATCTAGAAACAATATTTGCTATATTTGACAATCACTGAGCTCACCGGAATATCACTACGCTTTCTACAATTGGAACTCTCAGAAGAAAAAGGAACGTACTTGTCATATTTGCACAGAATATATAGCTTCCCGAGTTTCAGGCAAGCTGCTCCAGCATCTATAGCGCAGCCGACCTTGGTGGCTTCATCATATGCTATCTGGAGAACAAATGGATGAGAAAACATTCACTAGCACGTTCAGTAATCACGCGTCACTCACGTTTGCGGCAGACATGAGACCTTTGGTATTTTTGCGGTTCTCTCCAAAAGCTTTGTTTCCAGAAGGCTTCCACCATTTAGCCACTGCCTGAATACATAACCATTTTGCTTTTTAAAGCATCTGTACGGTTTTTTTCTCGCCAGTGGTGCTCGTCACTACGTACCTATTTAAAACCCCCCTAAAATGTGTAAATACAAATCGGTCGCTTTTTTTCAAAACGAGAAGATTACATCTACAAGAAACCAAGACTGTGTTTCAGCTGAAGCTCTTAACCATTTTGAAACAAACTTTAGTTTGCTTAGATCTCCTCTAGAATTAGGCCACTGAAAAGTACATTTCCAGTCGAAAGGGCTTAAATTTCTGAAACGAACCTTTTTAATGGCGACTTCACCAATATTGTTGGTTGCGCTGACATCTGTACTCCAGAAATTTTCTCCGACTGCATTGTTTAGATCAGCTTTGCAGTCTTTAATCTTCTTCACAGCTTCGGCTTCAAGGGCTTTATCATATTGCTAAATAATCAAATAGTTTACACAAACTTTTCCACAACCGCTCGATGGATCCTGAATTGCTCTCCAATTCTCACCAATTCAATCATTTTTGTTGCTGGTTTTGCATAGCTTTCACCAGACTTCGCCCATCCTGTAGCAAGGAGGCGTCTATAACATAAAATAAATTTTAAAGAAGAAGAAGAGTATTTCTCTAGCTCTATTCAAAAAGCCTTGCCTGTAGTAGTTGTGCATTTCCAGTGCAGTACGTCTAAAATTGTCCGAAAACTTGCCTGTACAGGCACTGGCACCGGTACCGCAAAATGTGCTCTTGAAAAGTGCTGTAACATTGAGAAAAAATAAAAGGTGAATTGAACATCTCTCCAAACGATTGCAAGTATTCAAGTATTCGTTCGTTTAATATCCATTCTTATCTATTAGATACTCGTTTATTAAAGACATCACCCCACGAATCTGAGGTGGTGCAGATTTCAGGTGGAGTATTCGTATACGGGATGGGAGACTAAGGAGAAAGGGGTGATTCTGTCCATTTCTTCCTAATTGCTAGAAAATAGTGCGCCAAAACGCCTGAAGCCGTGTCTTCCGGGCCGTTTTTTACGGCAATTAGGAAGAAATGGACGGAATCACCCCCCTCTCCATAGTCTCCCATCCCGCCTACGAATACTCCACCTGAAATCCGTACCACCTCAGATTCGTGGAATGATGCCTTTAACAAGTAAGATATTGGGCATTCAGTTTTGTGGAAGAAAATCTTTTTGTTTACCATTATTTCTTATTTGACAATCTTCAAAACAACCTTGTCACATTGTTAGCAATATTAGCAAAATATTTAATCATATTATTATTTAATATTCATTTATTTATTTTTATTCTGAAGTATTTCTCTTGTTTTGAAAAGACTCGTGCGATTCACATGATCCTTCGTTACATCTAATGTAGATGAAATGAAAGAATCCTTCAAATATTCCAAGCGCCGTAATTTTACAGAAATGTCAAGTCTTCTTCTGCAATTTTTGTTTGCCAGTAACATCTTATGTGAAGAAAAGGGACAACCTGGTTCTAAAGGTGTATCGCAAAGACCATTTACACAAGTATCGCAGTCACCGCAGTAATTCTTCGCATCAGATTCATAGACGTTTGGATCCGTAGTGGCTGGCCTAAAATAATTAAAGTGAGCTTGAGTAACGGGAGGTCAGTAAAGGAACTGTTTACTTCTGGTTGAAGAAACACAAGAGATAGTAGTTTGTCGATTGGCAAATTTGGTATGTGCATGCGAATGCACTTACTTTGTCGTGGGCAAGCTTAACATGCATTCATTTTTTCGTATGATTCGACGAGTTTTGAAATGCGAACCTGAGAGAACACTTTCTCGCCCTTTCCTAATAGATTTTGATCTTGATCTGGAACTGCGGCGTTCCATAGTTCAGTCAGCAAATCTTTTGCTGTTTTGGTAGCGTCACAGCTGTTAGCTTTAATTGTTTTCCTAGAAGACTATTTTTCTCCTCGACTTTATTATGAATTAATATTTCTCTTACGTCGCAGTTATATAGCCGAGTTTATAGGTGGAGGCTTGGAACGTCGGTAATGGTGCAGGTGTAGTAGGGCAAGTCGCAGCAGCAGTCTGTGCTGCTGCTTCTATATTGCAGTCCCAATTCTGAAACATTAATTTTAAGCAGCAAAAAAAGGACTGCACCTATAAACACCCATTCATACATTATATTTGTTGTCACCTCTTATCGAAAGGAGAGCTTTAACACGCTGCGATAGAGTAAAAACTAATATCGAAGGAATGAAAGATGATGGGATTAAGAATGCGAATTCTGTAATCTTTCTTGTAAGAAAGTTGAGATAGAGATAGACGCATTTTTTCCAGTTGCTTGCAAACTATATTACTCTTCATAAAAATACGATTGATGGGGGTTTCCTTACTTTTACTTTTATTCACTTTCTACAGATCATAAATGGGGAGCAGTATTAGGTGATTTTCTAATAGGTTTAGGAAATGGTAACAGAATCTATATGCCCTTTGGAATCTACTATTCTACTTACCAGTTGATTCATCTTCTTAGCCATCGGCGCTGTCTTGGCGTCTTTAACTACTTGCTCTCCTTTCGCTACTGTTCGACGAAAACCATTGACAAGTTCCAGAATTCCTTTCCTCCATTGGTCGGAAATTAGCGAGTTTTGACATTTAAAGCCTTAAAAATATGTAGAAAGACAAGAAGTGCACGAGAGGAAAGTTATAATAGTAGTTCATTACTAGAGTCTATTGCCACGCAAAATTTTCGGAAGAGAAACAAATCTTTTGTATTCAGCAGGTGAACATAACCTAGACAATATATTGTTGTTGTCTTACCTGCAGCTGAAGTGACTGCGTTGTTGTAGAGCTGCAGACTTGCAAGGAAAAGAGTCTTAAAAAAAGAAATCAGTATTTCTAAAAGTATCATTTGTTTCCTCAATTTTTTTTTCGAAGCTGGTGTTGTGTGCCGCTCGTAACTGCATAGATAGGTGATGTCTATACGAGTGTTTAACTCAGAATGCAGTTTTTATTACGTAGGCACCAAAATCGTAGTTAACACTAAGTGTAATGTTTCCAGAGTAGAATTAAGACATGACTTTGACACGACCCCATACACTTCAAGCTCTACGAATTGATGATTGTTTGCATTCTGGCTAGTTCTCTTACGATCGATGGTCACCAACTTCGTGAAGTTGCAAAGTGTAGGAATATATTAGACTCCCAGCGGAGTTCGCATCCGTCGCGGTGTGAAGAACGTAAGTCAGATGAATGTTTGTACGCCTTTAGCTGATAAAGTCATTTTAAGGTGGCGAGTTTCGTCAAAACAGACCCTTTCTAACAACGATGCAGCACTTATGAGAACTAATTTACAAGAGCAAGACTACCGTCGGATATAATCGTCGAGTTCAAGTACATAATGTTGATCTGTCTGTCACGTTCTTCATTGCGTAACCTGGGGGTATCGTTCAATGAACCCTCTCTGACAAGGGAGAGCGTTCAACAATTCCAGCCGACCTTTTCATGTATGCTATTGTCGAAGTAGTTCCTTGTCGTGAGATGTTAGGACGTTATCGACGAACAGTTGTGTTTAGAGAGTAGGTTTCGTGTGATGATGCCCACAACCTACGATGAAGAGGAAGGAAGAGCTTCGAACCTTGGTTTCGGCCTACGTTTAATTTGAGATTCTTGTGAGATATTGTTGTTCTTGAACATAACTCTGCTCAAGAAGACGAACTACGCCTAACTTGTCAGTTTTGGATGGCAGCTACAAAGGACTCACCAGAAGAAGCGGATTCATCGCTGTGCGATGAAGATTGATGTTGTGATGTAGAGAATGTTGGCCACCCTATTTATATGCAGCAAATTTTAAATGTCACTGGTCCGTCAGACAAAAATCAAAATCCAAACGGAAATTTAACAAAAGACTGGTGATGATTTCCAATCCATACCACCGTCAGACGTGATATATCGTGAATTAAAGGAATATATTTTGATATGTTGTGAAAGGATGTCCACCAACGCTCACAGAATTAATTTAATATAGGTAGTTGCCTTTTGTTGTGCTTACGGTATGGAATGCAAAAATAAATGCATGCGAACTGACATTTTCAGAGTTTTCTGCTGCGATTCTGTTTATCCAGTTCGAAACGATAAAACCTCATCGCCTTACCCCAGTTGAAAGAAAATTGAGCTCCAGGTAGTATTTCTTCTGTCGTTGTTACAAGAGATCTTCATTTCCACTTAATTATGTGTGTCATGTCCCTGCTTACAGCAGCTATGTTTGTTTTTCTTTGCGTTACTGGTTTGGTCTTCTTCATCTTTTATCAGAGACGGCGCTTCACAGAGTTATGATTTTCTTTTTGTGGTATGTTCCGACTTGACTGGATTGTGGTTTACTCGCCTTTCTTTTCATTCGAACTTCACTTCTTCCACTATTGAATCACTCCATGTTAAAATACCACGCCATATTGATGTTCGTGTTTTCGCTAGAAAAGGAGTGAGGGCGACTACGCTATGGTGCGAAACTGTCGAAAGTGATGATCTGATAAGAAATCGCAGAGTGCTTTGAGGAATTAACGGCAACGTAATAGGAATCTGAAGTAGTGAGAGGATCCGCAGAAGGTAGTGATAAGATACTAGTGGCGGGATCTCGGGTGATTCCGTTCATCTCTCCATAATCGTAATTGAAAAGGCATTGGAAAACACAATTTTTTTCTACAACTTCAGTTGCAACTCGCCACCCTTGAATACGTGACGCATGGGTTCGCAAAGGTAAAAGATCAGTGATCTCTTCTCAACAGCCTATTCAAGTGAAACTAAAAATAATGAAATGGATAGGCTGCTGAGGGAGCGGATCGTGTGCATAGAGGAGCGTTCTAACGTACCTCGTAGGAACTTCAGCAGTTCCCACGCCCTTTTTTTTACTACGGTTGCGGATAGGTGAGCGGAACCACCCCAGAAACCGCACTCTACAACGCCATCTCTAGCTTTTCCCACTGATTCACTCACCACGTCAGATTCGTGATACGCTACCTTTAAGTTAGACTTTGATCACAAGAAGGGGGATTTTAACTACATCCTGTCCCCCTGTTGAAAGTGGTACGAGAAGAACCACACTTTCTAATAATATTGGAAGCAAATTTGACTATAAGGTCTTAATTTTGTAAATTTTGTAACTGATGAACTCATTCATATGTCTTACGGTTGCCATTTATATGTCACTTTACAGTCATTGAGTTGTCTTTGTTTCAGTGACAAATCGTAGCGTATACCTTAACTACGATCTCCTGTTCCATTTATGTGAAACCACATGCTCCTAGCACTGATATTTCGAGTAAGTGTTGATGACGATCGTATCTACTTAGAACTTGCGATATTCATTTCATGGAGTGTTGGTAAAAGCAGGTAGTGCTATGTGGCGTGGAACAGGTGAGCATGAAACCAGAACTCTCTAAATCTTCTCCACTGCATTTTCTCTCTTCCTCCAAGTTTCCATGAACACTCTTTTTCTAAAGCGAGTTGTGCAGTTTGTTCACTGAAATTATATGCGCGTGTTCCACATATAGAAGAGAGATTTTGTCTATAAACCCCTCCCAGAACGTTCTGTTCGCGCATCTGTGACAAGGTAATGCAATTCTCAAAATTAAGCAAACGTTGTGATAACTCGAATCAGCAAAAAACAAATTTGACATACAATCAAAGAAAGTCGAAAAAAGTCCATCTTAAGTAGTTTGTGGTAGTACAACTATCATTACTTTGGTTTTGATACCGTTTTTAACGCATCCCTGCAAAGAAAAGCCGTATTCTCATTCAATGTTACCACGCTTTTACACATTCTCTCCGCCACAATACTCATATATGCTTAGTTTATCGAACGAGGCAACGCACCATAACACACTACACCCATAAGATTGGAGAAGCGAAACTACGTGAAATTGAATTTCATCACTTCTACGGTTGTAAAAAATGTTTAATAGGATAATTTCTGCATCACCTTAAGCGGTTTCATTTTGTCAGTCCTCTAACCCTTCGATGTTTCTAAGACCCCTGATACTCTTGGAGAGTGGTTTGCGTTTTTCTGACACTACATGAGAAGCATGTTCGGATCCGTCTCTCGCTGGCGGGAAGAAACTCTTCTGAAGAATCCTCCGAACACTGAATTTCAATGCACAGATTTCATTGTTCATTTTGACCGTGCAACGAAATGAATGAAAAAGAACAAGCTTTCTGTATCACAGAAGAACTATTCAGTTTGGTTTCGATGGGATCGACAAATATTTCTATATTATCGCCGAAATTAATGCAGCTTTAGAAACGAACGTTTTTTTAGACCTATAGCAGTTGTATTACTGTATTATTAGGTGTCAGAAGCATTTCCGAAAATCCCGACCAATGCACTATCATCAAAAAGGTGGCGCAAATCCATTTCAACTAGTCTATAGCTTGCACAAGTTTGCATTGCGCATGGAGTGGAATAAGTCTTCTCAATAGGAAATCTTCGTTCTGTTCTTTCATCTCACATCGCATGTATATAACTGAAGTCATTGATTTAAACACCATGCACTCTTATTCTGCATTCGGTATCTGTTCTTATTAGGTCTCTTCTTATCCTAATTGCACCTTAGTCACACTAATTTCAGATATTCTTCAAATTGATCGAACGAGTGTCACTAGTTCCTTCGTTGGTTCCGATGGCGTGCATGAGTAGATCAGTAATTTCTCCTTTCGCAACGAATCCAGAAACGCCAATTTTTTTTCTGCGGTACGATTAGCTTTGCGTGCGGAACAAAGTCGCTCACTTTAGTAAGACGGTTGTCGTTGAAACGCATCAAATGTCCAGCCCGACTTATTTTACCTTCCTTAGCAAATGCATATCACCAGTTGGCTTCGTAGCACAGAACTTCTCAATTCATCTTCCATTTGCGTGCGGCGGGATTCTTCTACTAACACTTCTGATTAGGGTGATTAGGGTACGGTGATGCTGGGCGCATTTTCCTAGTGCATGCGAATTGTCCAGATTTTTTGAAAGACAGGTCAAAGATGATCAAAGTACTGTGGTGTTAAACAACACGAAACTTGGGGTGGATGGTCTTCTTCATTACATCCTCGACACCTTTTATATGCTTGCCTGTTGTTTCCTCTTACTCAGTTTAGGTCGTTCTATTATACATGCTTCTTTCCTGACCTGAATAGAAATACTTGATGCGCTTAAATTACTTCCTGCTGCTAAAGATGTAGAGGGATCAGAGAGACCCTAAGGTTCTTCGTCAAGTTCTCTCTTGTAGTTCTATGCTATCAAAACAATTTTGTCAACGAGATCAATATTAGTTTAGTAATCGGCCATTATTTTTCACTCCCTTCCTATTTCATTCCATTGAGGCGATGAGGACGTTTTTACGGAGTGGCAAAATAAAAAAAAGTCACTTGTTAGGAATCTCAAGTCATGAGGACAACATGGAAGTGCACCAGAAATCACTATTGGTGCTAAACCATTGGCTCAATCTCAATTCTACCACGGTATGCTGCACCATGGCGGCGTGGAAGTGATTCTGGCTGTGCTCTGGCGGTGTCTCCCCAGCTAAGGAGGACCTTGGCACCTCCGACTTTCCCACTCGTCAGGATTGGAAATTTACCCTGAGAGTAAACAACCGGCATCTAGACAAAAAAGCATAAAGTGACTCACCGACCCATAAAGGTTGAGGTCGACAAACTATTGTGAAAGCTAATCTCGCCATTGGAAGGCTACATGTCATGGGGAAAAGTATACTTGCAGCTCTCCATACACGCGGTACACTGGGTCTTGCTTCCACAGACTTCGAACGGTATTGCGACAGACATCTTGTCAATTCTCACAAGATCTTGATACCTCGCTCGGCCATTTTTCGCCTTCGCCCTTTAAGCGAAAAATCCGTACAGATCATCAAGTGCTACTCATTAATATCAGCAGCTGAGAGAACGCACATTAACATCGAAAGCGGATTAATCCAAGCTAGACAGGATTTTTGAAGATTTGAAGCAGGTGGCTCGCAATAAGAATTTTCTTTTCATGGAGGAAGATCAGCGTTGGCGGACATGGGAATTGGTGAATGGCACGACTCCCATGAAGATCTACCATATTCTCAACCATCAGCAGCAGTGACTGATGATGTCTCGAGAGCACAATAATTTTTAAATGGTTCGGACAACCGTCACCTTCGAACTAGAATACGACTCAGTCGCAAATTGAAAAAGAACATCTGACATTGGGAACGAAGATGAAAGGAAACCGAATACGACGATTGCATACTTGAAGACTCTTTGTCGAAAGGTAACTGGAGTATCGGCGAGGACCCAAAAATATTGCAACCCGCACATCCATTAAGGTATCTAAGTATCCAACTTACTGCCGTAGAAAGTGTTAATGAGATTCTACAATATGAGTTTATTCGAGACACTACAAAGAAGGACACATCCCGCTAAATCGAAATGGTACTGGTCTATGAACCGGATCACCACTCGTACAGCGCAAAGGCTCCTCATGCTTTCCGTTAAATATGTAGCAAATAGCAGAAAACCCCAGAATAAGAAATACAAAAAGAAAAACGTTTGGTCAATACAAGAGCCGAAAAGTGTTGCACAGAAAAAGGAAGGGTAAACGGTTTGGTTCTACACATATCCCTCCTTTCGCGTGGGAAACGATTACATCATAGTTTCTTTCAAGGAGTAAAAGACGGAGAAGCGCTTAATCGATGATCCTCCCCTCTCCACGGTTGTTTAAAGAGCGTAAGGGATCGAGGCGGGAGAGAGGATACGCCAGGCTGTTCCCACAACACCTCTTGCTTACTACTCGAAACTCTTGTGCTCGCGGTGACGTATGACTGTCTCATCTAGAATTATCTAGTTATTATAAAATTTTATTTAATTCAAGGAAATAAAATAAGGTGGGCTGAACACGTGATGCGCTTTGATGACAACCGTTGGACCAGAGCCGTCACTGGGTTCCCCCATATTAAGCGCACTACAAAACTTTTTTTGGGGGAATTGAAGTTTTTATTGCCCCTTTTCCTTCCTTCTCCTAACAATTCTGCAGTCTTGACCAATTTATGCCTTACCAAAAAAGATTTGTGTCACTGATCCTATGTTAGAGAACATTGACAGGTCAATTCCATGACATTCTGCTCTTCTGTCTTCGTCTGCTATTGTGACCTCTTATATCTTACTAGACCAAAGTCACTTGCTTTCGTCTTCTTCATTATGCTGACTTAGACTATTATAATATATACTATTTTTGATTACTCTTTTCTTAGGAATTTGCTTGTATTAGAAAGGGAGACCTGATGTCTAAGCTGTATTTCCTAGGCCTTAAAGGTCACAAAAATTTATTACTGACGACTTCGTAAAAGTAGGTGTTTTTTATGAGGAAAATATGCCATTAAAGGTGATTCAATAGGGTCTCCCCCGCAATGTGTTGAAGGAGAACTGAGATCACATATACGTTACGATTCGAATATATGAACGTCAAAGGAGTACTATTTTGTTTATTACTAGGTATATCGTCACGAGAAGAAATTAATGAATGGATTGACTTTGATTCGCAATTCTATGTATATTGTATTTGTATATATGTGTATTCAATTTCAAGATAACACTGCAGAAGAAACTCGATTGCCTTCTGAGTTGACCACAAAGCGGCACCGCAAAACCACAATGTCATTTCTACTTCTTCTTAGAAGTGAACGCGAGTCTTATGCCAACGTTAAATTTCATCAGACATTTTTCGATTGACCCTGTTTGGAGGATTTAGACTTAATTCGGTCTGAATAAAAGCAAGTCTTTCATGTGTGTTCTTTAAATACCGAGACGAAAAATTAGGTGTGCACATGAACTTCCGTATCTTTGGAGATAATGTTAGTTTCATAACAACAGAAGATAAGTGACCAGGTCTAACATAACCCCCACAAAATAAGAACATTAAAGCGGTTTGAGATTCAAGAGTATTTCTAGACAATTCATGTCATCCATCTTCGACTGAACCCCGCAATTCATCGTATAAGCCTACATTCGTTCCTTTCACTTTTATTCATGCTATCTACAAGTGATGCTATAATGATGGAAGGTTTGGGTGAGGAGAAGCTTGTAGTCTGTTAGATTGGGACCTTGAACGATTAATTTCGGAACTAAATGACATGGCAAAGCTAGTAACAAGTGTATCTTAGTTCAGTTCTTCGAACGCTTTGAACGATACTGAGAAATACGAACATTAGGAGCTCTACAGTTAAAAGCCCTTACAATGGATATGATGCAATCTCATGCATGCGCGACAACTTGCGGGCGTTCACAACACCAGCGAAACACCATGGTGTTTCGTGCAAACAAAATAAATCTGACATATATTCAAAGTGAAACCAGGAAGGTGATAGTCTTGTGTATCAACGTCAACACCTTTGTTTTCTGTACCTTTCTTTTTACAGGAACGCTTTTTTTTGTGTGTCCTGTATATGTTCTATATCAAACGGTGCCACGTTTTCGTCCAACCTGCCACCAGATTACCCAACAAAGCAACTCTTTGCACCTATAAGACTGAAGAAATAAAAGGGCATGAAATAGATTTCATAATTTGTGTGGTTGTAGAAACTACTTTGTTGGACAATGTCACCAATGCTTGCGTTAAACAGTTTGATTCGCTCCATCCTTTTTTAAGCAGAAAAATGTGTCTCTTTGTATGAACTGAGGCGGCTTGAACTTCTGAATTCCTTGATTACTGGATTTGCAGATGGTGGTTTGCGTTCCAGTCTCACCTATTGAGAACTATGTAGGTTTAAAATAGTCTCCCTTCCTGTTGGTGGAAAGAGGTCGATATCTAGCACGAACGGTGCCTTCCAGCATACGTATTTCGTAACTCACTTTTGTAGTGGGATGAAGCGAATGTGCAACGCAAATGTTATGCAATGAATATAATGGAATATAACGAAATTATATCAATTCGGTGGTGCTGGCTTTATTTGCCGGTGACACAATGAACATTTCTGTATTGCCAAAAACCTATAACTACCTACCGTATATGCCTGTACCTCTTCGATTATTCGAGGTGTCACTTTTGATAAACGGCTTGAATTGCAACTCAACTCTAACAGCTTCTCTTGCACTTTCACGTCGTTCTAATTTTACGTGATGGGAACCTGAAACTTCCTGACAGTTCCTAAAGTTGTCTAAGTTGTCTTTCTAAATCGCGAACGTGAGTTTCGATGCCCCTCTCTATCCAGTCACCAGCATAAAACTTTTTTATCAGGCTGTAGCTTGTTTGACCAGCAGCTTTTATGTCAGCTGCACATCTGAAGAACTCTCTGACACGCTACCACTCATTCGTGTGAAAAACTAAAACTTTTGCAGAGTCGATGATCGAAACGCTCTGGTGTCAACCAAGTTTTGTACTTCCAAAGTTCATAAACTGACACCAGACTTATCTTGAGATGAAAGGACGAACTCGATACATCGGCTAACCCCACTCATTCATGTGTGTTATTTCTGAGTTACGTACAAAGAGGGATTGTACAACGTGACTTTTATCCTTTATTGTTTGATTGGATCTATAATGTTTGTGAAGTTGGAAAAGTAGAAAACAGTAATGAATACGCATGAAATAATTCTTTGAAAAGAATTCATTAACTTTATTAACATCACTTCATTAACCGCTCTTATACAACTTCTTTTGCAACCTTCTCTTAAGATCCCAAACGAAACTTACCAAGGGTTATCGTCGTTGTTATGTCTCCTCTGTGAGTGCTTGGAGGAGTAGAAGCTCCTTGGAAAGTAAGTCAGAGATCGAATAGGGAAGATATTGTAAGGTAAGTCGACTTCCCAGAATCATCTTTTTTTCTTTTCTCAACTTGAAGCTTATCAAAACTCCTGAAATCTCAGTTTTAACTCATATATAAACAAATCTACGGAAAATGTAGTTAGCAAAAAGAAGTAATAGTGTAGTAAATAATCTCAGTGTGATTAATCACTGCTTCTACATCTACAGCGTTCAAAACGAAGTCTCTGTTATAATTCGGAAGCTGGAGATTAAAATAAAAAGCAGGAAAGGAGAGAAAGGGGTCAATTTTCTTCTCTTTTACACAATAATCCATTTTCGATGCCTGGATCAGGTTGAAAATGTGACTTTAACTATCTATCTGCTTCTATTTAATCAATGAAATAATTTTCACCATTATTGGTACCTTTGACTTACTTGACTTAATCGGCGAACTGATGTCATCGCCTGACGCGATTACCCGCATCTTCGCCGAGGTGTACCGCCCTTGAACACAGCTCTGCCCAACCTTCTCGATGTTCTGCGAGAGCTTGCACAGAATCAATCCATTCGTAGGTGCGTGAGCACTTACGATCCAGAGTTTACGTCCTCTGCGATCCCGCAGTCGTAGAAAGGCGCATCTAGACGACGTTGAGCCAAATTCTTCCGCCAGGTTCTTGTAATCGTTCCTCACAGCTATCGCGCAGCTACCTACTTTGTTCCCAGCAGCATCGCCGCAGTATATGGTGTAATTTTCGATGCTCATGACGCGCCGATCTCTCACCCGTGCTTCCTGCAGTGCAGCAAGGCACACAGAGATATCCCAGAAGTCTGGATAGAGCGGCTTGTTGGAGTTCACTCGATAGTGTTCGGCAGTTCAGCGTGACAAAAAAAAATGGTTTTTTCAAAAAATTCCATGTCCCCTTCAAGCAGTTGACCTTTCAGGTTATGGACTTTGGCGGTGTGCTGGATGATAGCACCTTTTTGCAATATATGGGAAGCTTTCGCCAATTATAATTGTTTTTTTTTTTTTTTTTTTCCCTTTCCATTCCATACACCCCCTGATTGCGTTTAGTTAAAGCAGGGCCACCACGTGAAGGTAGTGTGTGTGTGTGTATGTGTATATATATGTATGTAGAATGTATCCACCGGCGCCGGATAGCTATAACACGGGGTGCGACGGGTCCACCGGCGTCGGATTGGTGCGCTGGCACCAGATAGCTACAACGTGGGGTGAGATGGGTCCTCCGGCGTCGGGTTAGCGCGCTGGCGCCAGATGCCAAAACATCATTCTTTGATAACTGTTTATAGAAAACAGGAGGAAAACCCATATTTCGCGTGACACTTTTAAATATTGTCTATAATATATTGATAAGGAGTGTTTGAAAGTGAAGTTCGAATGTTCTGCAAATGTAGAACTGACGCGTTTAGAAAGAAGACTATGAAATCTTTTGCATTTAGTTATAATATGAAAAAAGGAAGAAGGATTGCTGGAGATACACAAGTCCAATTTCATAGAACTAATAACACTAATATTAATTTTCGTTGATCAATGAAGTCGAGCGAAGCAAACACCACAGAAAGTGTGATGTCCGGCTTTAGCTGGCCGTTCAGACTAGTAAACACTAATGTATTAAAAGATAATAAATTATTCTTCTTATGACTCCATACCCTTTCGGTGTTAATGACAACATCAAAGGAGACGGGAACATTTCTCATATGAATAATCCTTCAACTTATAATAAAAATCATCTTTACTACAACCTTAAAATTATGAAATATCGAAACAGTAGAGGTAATAATCACAAAAACAAATGCAAAAAAAAGGTTAAGGATTTCGAAGAAATTAAAAAAAAAGAAATAACAGAATTATTTACATCCAATCCTCACTTCGATTACATCTACAAATATCTCAAATTCAAGAACAATTCATTTAATCAAAAACTCATCTACCTATCTACGAATGAACCCCATTCCTTCAGGATATTCAACTTACAGAGAACACTTCTACTCTCCACTTCATGTTTTTACCAATTTACGAAACCCTACAGGTACTTAACCAAATAACCACGCAGTGAAAGGCATCACCCCACGAATCTGGTGTGGTACGTATTTCCGGTGGAGTATTCGTATACGGGGTCGTAGATTATGGAGAGGAGGGTGAATCCGTTCATTTCTTCCTAATTACCGCAGAGAACGGCCCGGAAGATACGGCTTCGAGCGTTCCGGCGTACTATTTTCTGCAAAAAGCTCGATTGGAGCGCGCCAGCCCTGTGCCGCCCCGCATCTTCCGGGTCGTTTTTTACGGCAATTAGGAAGAAATGGACGGAATCACACCCCTCTCCATAATCTACTCTCCCGTATACGAATACTCCACCGGAAATCCGTACCACACCACCTCAGATTAGTGGGGTGGTACGAATTTCAGGCGGAGTATTCGTATACGGGGGTGGCCTTTAATAATAATCATAGCTCAATTAAGATTAAATATTACACTACTAAACTGGACAACCACAATTTATCCAAAATGCTTAATAATAAATCCATCACTAACATTATTCGGAATAGTAGCAAAAAAGAACCTATATCCACTAAAATATACAGTTTAGATATAACTACTATCCCCTGTGTTTGTAGTAAATTTTAAAATTTTACTGACACTCACCATAAAAACGTTATAACAGGACAATATTGTAAAACTGAAATCTGAACGCAATTTTCGCAACAAATAAATCATGGAAGAACTAGAATTTTATTTATTCATTAACACTGCGGTTAAAATTAAGGTTTAACCACCAGAAGTACGTTTTTGTGGCACTAAAGAGGGCTGAGATTGTTATAACCATATATTGGTTTGAATGGTTCCTTCAGAAACGACATACTTTTTAAAAATCTCTTTCAGAATTGCGCCATCAAGCTTGCCGATGATTTCGGCAACCGTCGGCTTCGTTCCGTCATGTATTCTACCCACGACCCAATCTTTGCTAACGACACGGGCAAAGTTGCGACGCACGATGTTCGTCGATCTGCGCGATAGTATTCCGTTCAGCCAGCTCCGCAGTGGTGTCTGGTTAGAACTCGACAAGCACATCTTGTTACTGATGTGCGATAGATTTCTTCTTCTCTTCGAGAGTTCGAGCCAGTTTCTTCACCGTTGCAAGGTCGTAAGGAAACAGGCAAATAAAAAACTCTTTAATGTCAGCGAGGGCCCGAAAAACGAAAAATGTGCACTTCAGATAATCGGTTTTCTTATTGATTCCAGGTTTTTGGAAAGTGCGAAAGTTCCATTCGAATTTCCATCTTCCATCACTACCACTAAGACACACTTGCTTGTATATATGTCTGGGATTTCCGTACCCTACGAAACGAGCGGTCTTCGAACAGGAGCCCGGTGCGGCAAGCCGTCCAATTTTGCCTTTCTCGTCGCAGCTAAGCGCTCTGAAGTTAAGATACCCAGCAAAAAATGCATTTCTTGAAAAGATCTTGAATACGATGCTTGCTCATCGCTTCTCTCACGTACACCTATTTCTGAAACTATTCGAAATCAATTTTGCGGAAGGTTCTGGAAGCTATTTCCTGATGTCATTTTCGAGAATGCTTTTTGTGTGACCCCCTACTCAATTTCAAACATTCCCGAGAGTTGTCTGACTTTTTCGACAAAAGCTGCATTCAAATCCCAGTATTGCGATACGTTACTGTTGTGCCATCCGAATTCCAGCGGCTTTCTCATTCAGGAAGGCTACGGTTAGCCAAGAAAAGTAGTTTTGGCTGATTTCAATTTTTTAGAATTGTACCCCGATTTTATTCATATGTTGAGTGCACTTCATATTTGTTCTCAACGTGTGAAATAAACCCGAAAGTAATTTTGTTCGGCTCGAAAATTTTTAAAAAAAAATGAAGAACTCGTACTGGCCCTCTCCAACTAACTATGCACCTTTTATTGTTATACCTTATATGCTTTATAATTTTCTATCCTAAATTTCTATATTTCTATACATACATTATGTTATATTATATTATTATACAATACCGCTACTAACTTGTGTCCCAAAATCCGTCGCCGACGGATTAATCCGTCGCAAACCGTCGGAATTCTTGAAAATGGTCAAAATTAAATTTTGCAAGTACCATTCGAAAGTAAATGAGCTGCTGATTTCAAATATACTTCGAGAATTTACTTTTGACAAATGTGTGGCCTGAAAACGAGCAAAGTTTCCTCAAGCCCCGTTAATTACTTTCACACCTCCGCAATCCTTCCATTGGCATATCCCGCAGATACATCTCCATGAAGGGAAGGCGTGTTCATAGGATTTCCGCTTATTTCTCGAAATTGGACAAAATGTTTATTACACCTGTAATCAGAAGGTTATTTAGAGCATTTTGGTACCCCACATCATATGTTGGTTCGAAATTTCCATTCTCTTCAGAAATTCACGAAAGTGCTCCATCGAAGATTAATAAAACGTCATGCTTTCAAAGCTGTGAAAAATCTCCTCGGAAATTTTTCAGCAAACAACTTGTACTTGACAATAGTCCATACTGTAAGTTCCTAGCTTTGAAAATGTCTAGTTTTTCCAGTGTCAAACTTACAACATTACTCTATTTCGTTAATTGGCCCTATTTTTGAACAGCTGTCAACAGCTTAGAATGAACGCTTAAGTCTCGCGATTCGGTACTTGCCTAGAACTCTCCTTCCTTTACGAGAAGTGAATTAGGCGCTAACATTGGATGACAGCTGGTCATGGTTTTCGAGTGACCAAATTGGAGAAAATTTCGTTTGTTTTCACAAAACAGAAATTTTTGCAGCCTCTGTGAATTCTTTCAGTACCTCAAAAAGCTAGTTCTTTTCACAAAGAGACGCTCTTTCGAATGATGTTGAATTCACTTTTATTTACAAGCTTCAAAATTTCAACACTGACTCCGCCCTCTTATAGAGCAGGCGATATTCTATAGCTGGAATGGTTATCGCGGCCCAGGCATGACGCCAGGGATCTCACACCTTCGATAGGTGACTCCTCTGGCGATTCGGCGTCACAGAGAGACAATGATGTTCGAACATAAATGAACAGTGACAACAATCTTACACAGTTCTCAGTCATCAGAACTATACAGCTTCAATTTCACAAGCTTTCGGAAAGAAATACAAACAAACGAAACAAACCTCCTGAAAAAGACAGACATGTAACAAATTAAGACGTCTTATGGATGAAAAAAAAAGAAAAAAAGGAACATCTTAAATTTTTGAATTTTTCGTGTCTTGCAGTTTAATTAGAATAATATTCACTTCTTCCTTTTCTTCCCTCTCCTCTTCTTTTTATTTCTTGGTTTAGTTTCGTCAGTCATTTTCCTTCCTAGCCGTTTCAAATTATCACTGCTGTTTTTGTGAATAAGAACTGTGTAAGATTGTTGTCACTGTTCATTTATGTTCGAACATCATTGTCTCTCTGTGACGCCGAATCGCCAGAGGAGTCACCTATCGAAGGTGTGAGATCCCTGGCGTCATGCCTGGGCCGCGATAACCATTCCAGCTATAGAATATCGCCTGCTCTATAAGAGGGCGGAGTCAGTGTTGAAATTTTGAAGCTTGTAAATAAAAGTGAATTCAACATCATTCGAAAGAGCGTCTCTTTGTGAAAAGAACTAGCTTTTTGAGGTACTGAAAGAATTCACAGAGGCTGCAAAAATTTCTGTTTTGTGAAAACAAACGAAATTTTCTCCAATTTGGTCACTCGAAAACCATGACCAGCTGTCATCCAATGTTAGCGCCTAATTCACTTCTCGTAAAGGAAGGAGAGTTCTAGGCAAGTACCGAATCGCGAGACTTAAGCGTTCATTCTAAGCTGTTGACAGCTGTTCAAAAATAGGGCCAATTAACGAAATAGAGTAATGTTGTAAGTTTGACACTGGAAAAACTAGACATTTTCAAAGCTAGGAACTTACAGTATGGACTATTGTCAAGTACAAGTTGTTTGCTGAAAAATTTCCGAGGAGATTTTTCACAGCTTTGAAAGCATGACGTTTTATTAATCTTCGATGGAGCACTTTCGTGAATTTCTGAAGAGAATGGAAATTTCGAACCAACATATGATGTGGGGTACCAAAATGCTCTAAATAACCTTCTGATTACAGGTGTAATAAACATTTTGTCCAATTTCGAGAAATAAGCGGAAATCCTATGAACACGCCTTCCCTTCATGGAGATGTATCTGCGGGATATGCCAATGGAAGGATTGCGGAGGTGTGAAAGTAATTAACGGGGCTTGAGGAAACTTTGCTCGTTTTCAGGCCACACATTTGTCAAAAGTAAATTCTCGAAGTATATTTGAAATCAGCAGCTCATTTACTTTCGAATGGTACTTGCAAAATTTAATTTTGACCATTTCCAAGAATTCCGACGGTTTGCGACGGATTAATCCGTCGGCGACGGATTTTGGGACACAAGTTAGTAGCGGTATTGTATATTGGATAATAATATGAATGATGGATGATGAATCACCTTGATTATATTATTATATAAATATACTTTATGTATATTTTTTATATGTGTTTATACATTTTTGAGTTTTTTCAAATTATATTTTTCAACTAAGTATTAGTAACTGTAATTATACTGAAAAATTCATGTTTTGTTCGGTGTAGATAACTTCACTTTCATGATTCTGCAACGCTTCTTTCATTTTTTCTGCTTGGATATACCGCATCCTATCCGCAACCGTAGCGGGACGTCTTCCGCGGGTGAATCTGTTAGATTCGTGATCTATCAAAGGCAGAAGTTCTGTTGGAGCGTCCTCACAGTTGCTCAGATTTTGACAGTGAAGTCAAGTATAATTCGTTCTGGAAGAATTGGTTCGGTGAAGTGGATCAGAACCACTTCATCAAAGGTATGTATATCTCTTTTGTGACTTCCACAATGAAATTCTCCGTTTAAATTGCAAACAAGTCCCAATTGAAGCTCTGTCTTCTTTGTGTCCTGAAAGGTCACGACCACATATTCGCAAAAGTTTTTTTTTTATTTATTTAGAATATTTACCTTAAGAGCAATGCTTACACAATCCCAGAAGAATCGAGTGCCAATTCATTACAGAGTGCGCGAAATAATTCCTCGAGAATTTTCTTTCTACAGTTCAGTTCTTCAATTTTTGCTGGATTTTGCCTTGTAGAGACACAACCTTCTACCTGCTCTGCCATACGCTCGTAATCTGCAAGCGTTTGAAGATTTTAAGAAGAAGCACTAACGTTCCGTTTTGAAGTTGTTTTTCGTTTTCATGTTACGTCGTTTTTACCCATGCTCAAATCTTGACGTTATTTAGCTGTTCTTAGAGTCTTCTAGTCGTGCTTCAATGCATCATTTGAGTAATAAATGGGCGCCAACGCTAAGGAGTGGAATTCTAGCTCATATTCACCATCGTTCCATGCGAATTTCCCTCAAAGTCACTTACAAGCCTTTTACGGACCAACAAAACCTGTTCATTATTCAGTAGCTCAACTGCCATTGAAAGGATCTCTTTTAGTTGTCACTGGCGAGTTTACTGCGCCCGATTCCGACGCCAAAGTCTGAAAGCTATTTTAGACGAGTTCTGTGGGAATAATTCCACTCAATATTCACTTCAAAAGGTTTTCAGATAAATGATCTGAACTCTCCCTATTAAGTAGCGAACAAAAACGAATGGTCGCTACGGATTGTGCACTGACGTTATCTGCACGAAAGCGGGACAGTGGATAAAAACAAATGCTATCACTGCGATACTAAATGGAGATGGATATATAAGTGGTTGCGCCTTCATTTATGGTCATTCTACTCACTTGAAACCAGTTCAGTCGGTTTACACAGATTCAGGTCTTCTCTGGACTCCATTCCTAGCCACGAAGTGTCCAGGAACCAATATAGCAGGCCCACAAGAAGGTAGGAACCTTAACAATACATTGTATTAGACACCGACGTATCTATGACAGCTTTTGTGGAAATCTGAATGTTTTTGTTTCAGGACAAACAAAAAAACCTTTAAAAAAAGAATAGTTGCTGTCAGCAGTATTTATGAGTAAAGTGAAAGCTACAAAGTGATTCCATCTACTTTTATAATGTTTATACTTTGTAACCGAGCAATTTTCAGGAGAAAATCAACAGTTCGGCGGAATTCCGGATCCACAGATCGGAGACACAAGAAAAGTGCATCTGTACGTTTACGAGAATTAAATTTTCGCTATTTGCGCTATGCTTCTGGATACATTCTTAAAAAACAGTTGGATAATTCTTGATGTTCAACACCTTTATCGTTTCCCAATCTCCCCCATATGTACTCTGCTTCTTTTTGGCAAAAAAATCTCCTGATTGCCGCTTCAGAAGTTTTTTAGGTTGCAATATTGTCAGTCGATCAAAACTACTAAATCTATACGCCTGAACGGAAAATTTGTAGAACCGAAGGCGTCAAGCGATTGCGTGCGGTCACCAATTAATGGTAATTATCGACCAAGCGCTATGACGCAGTGGAGTTCGATCAATAACCAACTGCTCCTGGTTTATCATAACTTCCATAAGCCCTGCGAGCAGGTTATCCTTTGATACTACCATGTTCCATCGTCATTGGTGATACCAGCTCCATTTTTGGCAGGTGTTGACTGTGGAATGGTGATCCATGTCATTCAGAAATCAATAAGTCGAAAATTAAGCAACCGCAGTCACGGTTGGTAGTAATCACCAACGAAGGTATGTCATGTACAGCCCGCGCCGACATGCAAGCAATTGACTGCGGAGAATTTGCTCAACTTCTTGTTCTTGGTCAGTTCTTCACGCGTCTCTGCTTTGCCCAGGTCACAACACCACGGAGAAAATTTCCGTGCACCTCCTATGACAGCCTTACCTGTACAAATCCTAGTTGGCTCAAAATGATATGAAAATTGTGGCCAGTATCGATTCGGCGATACTGGCCACAATTTGCTGTTCGTTTTCTTTTTTTTTTGTTTTTCTTCCTGATTTTTTCGTCTTTTATGTTTCTTTTTTCGTATTTTTGATATATACGTATATGTGTGCTGTACTTGCTTTTGTTATAGAGATCTATATAATATCCGTATTGTTCCTAAGTTATTGTATTGCTTTTGTTCATGTTTTGCTTTTGAAGTTCGCTTCAAAATTGCATTTATTTCTGTGTTAAAGTTCTTTTTTTGTTTCTTCGACTTTTCTCCCTTACAAACAAAAAGGAGTTAATTTGAAAATAAATACATCAACAAAAACAATACAATAACTTAAAAAACAACATAGGTACAATGTAGACCTCTGTAACAAAAAAGTCAAAATAAATAAGATAGAGGATGAAATTGAAATATGGATAGTTTTGCCTCTGCCTAGACGATCCATTTTTCGATTAGCCTTCCTTGAGGCTCCAAAGCAAATAAGCAAGCATAACAAAAATACGACAAAAGAGAACCGTTCGGAACAAGAATACCGCTCGAACGGTGTCTGCGAGCGGTGAAAAACCGCGTTGCTCTAGATCGACCGCTCGTACAACTACACAGTGCTTCATGTCGTTTTAACCCGACTATAGAGGCTGCGATTGAGGCGGGACCCACGCTTGCTGCAATCGGACCGCAGAGATGAGAAAGTTGCCTCGGAACCACCAGTTACACCGTTCCGCTTTGAAAGCAATTGGTTACGCAACTGCAGCAATGTTTTGACCTGACTAAACTCTTCAATACTTATCAGTTGGGGTGCTCTAGGCTAGTTACAAATACGGAGATCCTTTTATTTCAGTCAACATCAAGGACCAGGTTGCAAAAAAGCACTGAGGCTATAGATTCTGCAACAGATAAACTGTCCAAGGTTTTTATTACATAAGTTCTGCACATCGCCGCATCCAAAAAAAAAGTGATAAGCCAGTTTCAGCAAATTGACAAAGAGCTCACGAAGCATATATGGTTTCACGGTGTGATGCCGCGATCTGACTGTGAAGAAGTGTTGAAGGTGACCATCTGGTCGATCAACTAAAGTCGAGTCAAAATGACCTGAAACTCGGTCCACTTACGAGGACGGCTGCGGCCGAAATGGCGCAGTTCAGCTGCCTGCTGCGAGTGAGGTGGGACCCTTGCTAGCGTTAGCCATGGTCCTACTTCGACCCGAACCTCTCGTTTCACAACGCCTTCTCGGGCGCAGTCTCTTAAAGTCATCGCCTCAAGAGTCCGGCGTGGTATGGAGTTTCGTTGGGGCTCACCTATATCGGGGTCGTAGATTATGAATACAGGAGTGGTTCCGCCCATCTCTCTCTGCATCACTGTAGACAGCTTCGGAATGTGGTTTCTTACGACGTTCCCTAGTGCAACGCGCCGCCCTTGTGCTCCACCGCCGGCGAAAATCCCTTCGGATGCCCCGATAGGTAATTCATTTCATTCGACGAGTCGCAGGCGAGGCGCAAGGGTGGCGCGATAACGAAAATCCGTACCACGCTAGATTCGTGGGGTGATGCCTTTAAGGAACTGCGCCGAGATTTCAGATCGTTTCGATCCGACTATACTAAATACCCAAGTGACCAATTTGCTATAAATAACATGTTCAGAATGACGGCGAATTCTTGGTCAGAAGAACGACTGTTGCCAAAGTAACCACCTATTGTATTTCCGTTCGATGTGGTGGCGAAATGAAACACATTCCAGTTGCACACGAAAATGGAATGTGGATTTTGTTAGATGTGGGTCTGCGACTACTTCTACTAAATATATCCATTCTGTAGCAAGAGATTATGCAAAAACAACGAGAAGGATGTTTTTTTGGTTCCAATTGCCCATCTTTAGTGAAGAAGAACTAAGATGGCTAAACTTTTCGATTAGAAGTTGATGGAGTAGTGCGTATTGATCAGCAAATAAGATGGTTCCCACCATCATCAAACCGTACTAAATTATGACACGTTGACGTTGACTTAACCGTACTAAATTATGACATAGTACTCATAGAGTCCCAGCGCCACCTGAAATTGCCGTACCGAACAAGTATAAGTATTACGATCATCAAATATCGACTAGTCCACCGACTTATATTGTAATGCGACGAATGTGTTACTACACTAAGCTGTGTTTATACTTCGCCACGTGGCGACATCTTCGCCCCGACACTCACTCTTAGGTGCAACGCAATAGAACGTAGAGTCATTGGATGAACATGTATTACTCATACGTGCAGTAGATAAGAAAATTACGCACTCTTGACATTGTTTTCGAAGAAAGTAACGTAATCAAGAAAAGAGGAAAACTGGAGATCCCTCGTATTTGTTCAAAGGTTGCATACCACGAATCTGACGCAGTGAGGGATACCGATGGACAAGCTAGAGATGGTGTTGTAGATTTCGGGATCAAGGGTGGTTCCGCTCATCTCTCCTCAACCGTTGTAAAAAACACGGCGTGAAAGACTCCATTTCTCACGACAAGTTCGGTTGCAACGCGCCACCCTTGTACATGAGCCGCATCCAGCTGCGCAGCATTCGAAAGCCAATGAGTTCTCCTCGACTATCTTTTCGAATGAAAACAACGACTAGTGGTTGGTGAGGAGATCAGAACGTATGCGTACAATAGAAGACCGTTCTTACGTTCTTCGTAGGAACTAAAGCGGTTCCCACGCCTTTTTTTAGGATGATTAAGAAGAGGTGAGCGGAGCCACCCCGGATCCCAATCTACAGCCCTTTCTCTAGCATTTCGCGCGGATTCCCTCACCACGTCAGATTTGTGGTATGCTGCCTTTAATTCACTTTCTACAATTTTTCGTCTGTTGCGAGTACTTCGGAAGAAGCACGAACAGAGGACGACCATCGTCATATCGCTAAGGTAATCCTCGAGGTCGAGATGGGACCTTGGCTAGCTCCATTCGTCCCTACAGTGCGAGTGGAGCTAGTGGTGTAACCACGCAGCCGGAGTACTCATGTTGCGGGCCTACAGCAAGTAAGGAGTCATGGAGCGTAAACACAGTCTCAGTTGGACATCGAAAGGTGGTCGGGATAAAAATGAACTAATCTCGGATACTGTGCATTTCCAGAAACCATTCATTGTCCAAATGTACCAAATTTGTTAATGTAGGACAACAGTAGAAGATATAACTGGTAGTTTAGGACAAGAAACCCAGCTTAGTCGAGTTGATAGATCTATATGTAAGTCAAAAGAAGCCAATACCGCCTTCAAACTCCGTGTTGACCAAGCCTAGGCCACGACCAGAATATTTTTTTCTGCATAAGGATGTGACGCTGGGAAAAAAACTTGGACGTGAGTTCTTAGCAACTTCCACATACCAAAACTTTCTCTTCCTAGGAAAGTCTAGTTATTATTCAGTAAACAATGTTATAGGATGTGTTAATCTATATAGAACAAAGAAATTGCCGCAGTACCTTCCGAAACACTGCCCAAAGTGAACTCCCACGTTTATCGCATTTTCATACTAGCTATTGACTGAAGACAGAATGCAAGAAAGATTGGAGCAAGTTAAAGGAAGCATGAAAAAATTGACGTATTGTAAAAACCTGATGGGAAATTCAGAAACGGAGCTCGGGATGTAGAATACAAGGACGAGGATGGTTCCGCTCAATTTCCTCTAATCTTGCTAAAAAAAATGGTGTGGGGATGGCATTTGTGCCTACGAGTTACGTTAGAACGCACCCTTTGTAGACGCTCCAGTCTCCTGAGCAGCCTTGGTTTTACCTGAATAGCCTGCTGAAGAGATGTCATCTATCTTTGACCGTTTGCTGGTGGACGAGGCGCTTGGGTGGAGCGGTTTCGTACTTCTTAGAAACAAGCCCGGTTTTATTTTTCAGGGCGATTAGGGGAAAAGGAGCGAGGCCACGCTCATCTCGCAATCTACACCCTGAGCTCTATAATTTCCATTAAGTTTCCACACCACGTCAGCTTCGTGATACGAGCAGTCTATCAAGCAAAACCAGTGACTAGGCTGCTGAGGAAACCGGAGCGTGTACAAAGGTACGCGTTCTAATGTGCCTCGTAGGAAAGCCAGTTCCAGTAATTTACAAACTGAACTACTTTTTTCTGCACTTTTCCTACCACGTCAATTTCGTTATACACTGCCTTTAAGATCTCAAGAAGAAATACAGTGAATTTTCGATCCATGCGAGTCCTCCGCCAACTGCAGTTAACGCTGAGGGGTGACAACCTCTCAGCCGTTACGTGCACTTGGGAATACCCAATAACTATGAGGTTGAAGAGTGTCTCCTCACGCCACTAAGTGTTCGATTAGTGCAAATTTAAATGCAGGAAAAACAAAACAACTAACGAAAAGATAGAATTAGGACAGGAGATACCAGATTTTCTAGGAGAAAGAGAACAACGTGCAAAATAAAAAGAAGAAACTTCGAAATACATTAATCATTCAGGTGGTGCATTCGGTGAAGTCTTTGCCGGAAAACTGAAATTAAAAACGGGTCAGGAAGTTGATGTAGCAGTAAAAACGGCTCGTGCACAGCATCTCAAAAAAGCACAGCTCAACGCGTTTGTAAGGGTGAGGAATTTTTCCACGCAATTCGGCCGTAAGGAAAGAACAGAATCAGGTTTGTTCATAATGAACAGTTTGATAATGGAAGCAAATTTTTCAGGAGGCAAAGATAATGCGGCGATTGGATCATCCTAATATTGTTCGCTTCTATGGAGTAGCTGCACAAGAGGAACCTGTCATGATTCTGTTAGAACTTGCCGTTAACGGTTGCATGAAAGTGATTATTTACCTTCAGATAGTAGCGCAAATTTGACAGGACTTGATCCTGCACTCGTTGGGTGAAACGAGTGAAGGGTAGTGGGAAGGGGTTTCGCAACGTCTGCAGAACCATGAATCGAAAATGCTGAATTGAACGCAGTGATACACCTTAAAATGACTAATGAACAAACATCATTCCAATCTTTACTCTTTACCTGACTTCGCTGGGTGTGGAGCACTCAGCCTGCTCAGGAACTAAATACTTTGCTACTTGGTAAACTCATTATCGCCTGATCTGCTCAGGTAACCACCACAAGTAGCGACATTACGGTTACCGTTAGGTCAAATGTGGTGCTTGGTGCAGTGCGCAAGCGGGTGTGTTCGAGCAGCAAGGTGCAGTGTACCTGTGGGGTGGTGTAAGGGGGACTAGGTGGGACCACTGTTAGCTTCACTCAAGCCGCAGCAAGAGTCACCGTCGGTCTTAGTCACAACACTACGCCTCGAAGCTACGTATAACGACTAAACCTTTTCTGTCTTGACTGCAAGGATGTGCTCTCATACCAGGTGAAGTTTCTCCACCTATCTATTCAGGCTTACTTCCGTAAAACTGAAGTACCAGTGGAGCAGAAGCTAAAGTTCGCAACGGATGCATGCCGAGGAATGTGCTACTTATCGGGCGCAAAGGTCTTCTTGAAATTAAAGGCATCACTCCACGAATCTGAGGTGATTTTAGGTGGAGTATTCGTATACGGGATAATAGATTATGAAGAGGGGGAGGGGGGAGGTGATTCCGTCCATTTCCTCCTAATTGCCGTAAAAAACGGCCCGGAAGATACGGCTTCGGGCGTTCTGGCGCACTATTTTCCAGAAGGAGTTCGACTGGAGCGCGCCAGCCTTGTGCGGCGCCGAATCTTCCGGGGCGTTTTTTACGGCAATTAAGAAGAAATTTACGGAATCACCCTCCTCTCCATAATCTACTATCCATTATAAGAATACTCCACTTGAAATATGCACCACCTCAGATTCGTGGGGTGATGCCTTTAAGTTCCCTTTAGGAGGAAAAAAAAAGAAAAAAAAAACGTGTTTCAATTTGGTTCCAGGTCATTCACCGTGATCTCGCTGCCAGAAATTGTCTTCTTGGACCTAGCAATGAAGTAAAAATTGCGGACTTTGGTCTTTCGGTAATGGATAAGAGCGAATTGCGGTTAGACAAATTGGAAAAGGTACCGGTTAGATGGCTGTCTCCTGAAACCCTGACTGAGGTAGGTGTCGATAGGTTTGCGTAACTCCTATATCGAGGAAGAGTGTTTCGTGTACTGGCAAAAGTGCCTAGTCAGGGTGTCTTCACCACAAAAACTGATGTGTGGAGTTTCGGCGTATTGATGTGGGAGATCTATGCGAGCTGTAAATCCGATCCATTTCCTGGTCTTAACAACGCTCGTGCCAGAGAGCTTATCACCGGACAGACACCGCCAATGGGGCCACCTCCCAATTCGCCACCAATCGTGAAGCAAATAATGGATTTGTGTTTCGTCAAGGTGATGCTAACCTTTAAAATTTGCTATTATAGTCGTAAGTAGATGTTGAGATTTTCCAGGATCCTAATGCTCGTCCGGATTTCACAGCCATTCTTGTCTTACTTGCTCCATCTGAAGCTCCACCAGAGTCAGTAAGAATGAGCACAACAGCTTCTCCTGGACCTATTTCAGAAAAACGTTAAAGAATACATTGCACCTATCGGAAGGTTATTTCTAAGAGGTGTTCAACAAAGATGCATCAGACTTAACTACATCATATTTTACTTTGATTCATGCACCTTATATTCACTGATAGTACGTGATATCCAATCTTGTTCTACGAATAGGGGATTTTAGGGAAGTTTAAGATTTCTAATCTCTGCTCTTGTACTTACGCTTCTGAAATAAAGGCTTCGGTTAATGGCTGTTTGGCGAAGTACTAGGAGGTTTCCCTAATATCGTAAATAAACTAATTTGTAGGTCAGTGATGACAATAATTATTGACAGAACTGATGTCTTCTGAGTAACAGCAGCCGTCTTGCCGTTGAACTGCTAGGCTACACACAAGTGACCACGTTAGCTTCATCCTTCCATCGATTCGGGATAACTGAATCCCCGTGGAGGCGTCTTAGTCTCGAACTGTCCGTATTTTGTTCCGCAATTTCGTCGAGTGTTATTGGCGTACCAATCTGATCGTTCGGTTCAAGCCAGACTTCATTCTTCTGATGTTTTTTCGCTTGTTTTCACTTATCAACAAATATGAAAAGTACTGGCATCTTCTGTGGAATTGAACTTGGATTTTCCTGACACCTTTCGTTTTTTTTAAATAGGTTGAAATACTGATATTGGAAGACTAAACAGCTTTCTTCCTGCATGCGTCATTTCTACACTTAAACTTGGTTTCAGACCTATATTCTTTCAATAGCCCACAATTTGAAAACATTCGAAGTATGAGTTTTTGTTGTTTATTTAACCAACAAACAGCGCAGAAGGGCGGGTGTGATACAGGCAGTTAGAGGTCCATTGTAGCCACACGATCTTCCGAATGTTTTTTCGACGAATCGCAAGCGGAGCGGGACGTAACTGCTGCGCATTGCAAGAGAAGCCGTCGTAGAATACAACGTTCCGGTCGTCCGTTTACACTAATACAGGGAGAGATGAACGGAATCACTCTCTTCCCCACAATCTACGACCCCGTGTAGGGATTACCCACCTGAAACCCGTACCACCCCATGTTCGTAGAGTGATGCCTTTAATAAGCTGGTCTAAGACAATCCGCTCCACAAAATTGTACGTAAATGAGATTTCTCCATAGTTTGAAAGATCCCTGACAGATGACTTCTTGGATACCAATTACATATGATAGCGTGTTTCCACGAATCAGGCATGCTTTCGTCGATCCATCTTGAATGGAATCATGAATCCATTTTCTTCATCTCGCGAATCGCAGACGGAGCAAAATATCTCTGCATTTCTGCTCTAACTCCGTCGTGTCCACCAGATCTTCCATCTTCCACCTTTTGGATGCAAACCAGAACCTCCGACTCAGTCGGTGGTCCCTCGTTAACCGCATATGTCGCCCAATGAATGTGATCGAGTTTAAAAGATGACTGCGTTTGTTAGTTCAACAACGTCTTGACGTGTTCCCTCCCAGTTGGTAGAGTTGCTCCATAGACAGTGGTTTATTGGCAGTGTTGAGGACTGGAAAAGAAATTTGATGTTGGCGTGATACTGTTTCAGTAAAGCATTGGGCTTTTTGTGGGTTCTCTTCCTCTCACGCCTTCTCAAACTCCTTTGCTTTTGACGTCCATTCCTTGTCCGAGTGAGGAATGTTTTCGTCAGAAGGAAGCTGAAGTTTGAGAGTTCTCATCTTCCAATCGCGCTGCTCTTCAGGCGTCAAAGAGTTTACACTTACCATGTAAGCTGATGGTGTCGATGATTGCTTTCAAAAGTGGGTAGAAATGATGAGGTCCGTCTGTCAAACTTCCAAATAACCAAGTTTGATGTCCTTTCGATACATGAGTGTCCGTGGAAGTTTGCGCCGGACGGACAATTTTGCGCTTTATGTAGTAGCAGATCAGTCCTAAACCTGATGCTTTACGGGATTTCAAGAGGTTCTTATCAGTATCTGTTATATGACACGACGAAAAGATCTGTCCCGTCGAGGGACTGCTTCAAACAACGTGTAGTGCATGACGGCTGTTGCATCTCGACATCCCACTTCTTCTGTAAGCTGTTTCATGCGATGGTAGAGACTGTGTAAACGTGGTATTGTTCGAAAGGTCTTTTTGTGATTAATCGTCGCAGGCGCGGTTCACGTGTCTTCGAGCTTTGTGGGGGAAGGATTAAGTGAACCGGATTACTGGGTACCAACTTCACCTCAATACCCATCAAAAATTATGAGCTCATAGCATCTAAATGTTTCGTGGTTTCCCGAGTAAAAAAGTGTTTCCATCACTGTATTGTACTACTTTACTATTAACTTATTGTTATTATCATACTTTAGATTTTCTCATTCAGTTTGTCTAGTTTATCTTGCCACTATCTTATTTCACCTGACCTGTAAAAGCAATATTCGAAACTTTAGTCACAAAACAAATTTTTACTCTGTTAATTTCTATTTCAAACACAGTAAAACGATCGAGTTACATCCACTGCAATTCGTATGCGGGATCATCGGCACGCTTGAGAGGAGGAGGTTTCCCTACTGGAATATCCTTATCTGAAAGAGGCAAATTAGTGGTTCTACAGTACACGTATAATTCGTATAAGCAAGAGAAAACTACATTTGAGTTCTTTGGATCCGTCTAAATTTGTTGTTTTTGACAGCACATTCATCATATTTTTCCCCACAACTTCTTCCATGCGGCAGTACTGTAATCATGTCGAGTATACGACATTTCCCCTATGTGAGATTTCATGATTAAGTAAATTTGTCCTCATGTTCGGTTCAGGACATCATTTTGTATAGTTATCTTTTTTTGTACACAATTCAATATAATTTATCCGTTTTGGACAAATTCTCTCTGCACTGTAAAGCCCTATATTTCCAGCCCCATCTCATAAAGATGACCGCCCACGACGGTCATGTCCTGTTATTGCGGGTCCTAGTGAGTTTATCATTGTTTGCCTGCTAATAAACTCTTGTACCACGGAACCTTTGGTACACTAGGTCATAAGCCCGATGACAATATCTTTAGTGCAAAAAAGGGAAACTAATATTTCCTTCGCAGCATTACAAACTTCTTAATTGCGAAGGAACCAAAATATTCTTCAGTGGAATTCAAATAGTCATGTACATATATGTATATATATAATATAATATAATATAATTCATCTCGCTACTACTAATTAAAGATGGTTTGTAAACTACACTAACGCAGAGTCGAGTCAAAACGAGCTGAAGTTTGGTGCAGTTGCGGAAATGGTTGTGAAGCGGCGCCATCAACAGAACAAGGACGGACTATCGTTAGCTTCACTCGGATTGCGGAGAAATGACTGAATCGAACTACCGAGGGTCCCAATTCAATCACAAACCCTGGTTCCACCGCGCTGTCTATGCAAATTCTGGACGCTTCAGGTCACATCAACTTCTTCTCAGAAGTTGATCAAGTCACGTTCATCCTAGTGAAAATGATTAGTACCGAGATACCTCGTCTATTGCAGCTTTCATCGGGTTACGTTTAAACCGTTGAAAGAAAATGTCCCACTTGCCGCCGAACTCATATTTCGTTTCTATGAGTTTCTCATCTCGTAGGAAACGGACCATTTCTTGAGTTGTCTAGAAGGAAGCAGTACAGATCCGGCAATCAGGCACTATCGACAAATGTATGGTGTACCTTAATCGTAAAATCTTCGTCTACACGTTCGTTTATCGCTGTAGCCCCACCGACCGTGGTTGCTCCTCCAACTACGGTTGTTTGATACTGTTCCTAAAGAGGAAACTGGAGGTTGGATCTTCTGCATAACTAGTCGTGGATCGGCAAGTGATACTTTTTCGGGTCTCTTCTTTCTTTACCTTTCTCTTATTTCTTTACGTTTCGTCGAAATGTTGTAACAACATACATTACTCGATCGTTTTGGCTGCGAACTGCACGAATTACGTATATACCGCAGATGACTTCTTGGGCGAATTACTGCACCTACCAGTCAGTTGTACCTAGCTTTGGGAACCGGTTGCCCTCAGGTTAATGTGCTTTGTGGTCGTCGGGTTCGTTTAACCAACTAGGACTGTCCCATCAATCTGCATGAAGACTTCATGTGAACCATGGACAATAACCAGCGCTACCACGTTTTCAGAGAGTGACGACCAACGACTCAAGAAATACCACGAACAATGCTGCATGTCTCTCGGTAGCACGTCGATAAAAACCTTTGAATCGAAATCTGAGCACAAATCCTCACCAGTGCTTGGAAGTAGTTTTTTCGGCGAGCCTCACCTTTCTTGGCACCTCGGTCGGCTCTGGCCTAAAATCGGACTTGGATTTATCCATTTTCGTGCGCATAGCTCAAGGAAACTACGAGAAGTGCTCCGGGTGCTTAGATATCAGCTCACCGCATAGAGTGCAACCTCTCTGTCAAGAGGTCTTTCTCGGTTCGCGCGTCTGTTCGCTCTTTCTCTGGACCTGGATCTTTCCCTAGATTTATCTTTCTTAGCATCTTCTTTGGACTTTCTCAAGCTCTCTTGTGCTTTTGTTAGCTTCATCCCTGAAAAATGTTTGAAGCTTTTTCCCTACAAAACTACCAAGAGTGAAACCGACCTTTTCAAAAGAGAACACAAGTTGTAATGAATCCATGAGAAAGTTTTTAGATTCCTGATAGGAACACACTAACAATCTTTGTAAATGGATGGTCCTATCTTGTTTTCTCAGGGTAAATTAGGTTCAATGATGTTTGACAGAAACAAGGTCCACACTTTGGAGCTCTATTTCCTCTGGTTTTATTTTCTAGCGTTAAACATGAACGTAAATTTGCCATTTCTAAGCCCAATCTAGCCCTCATAAAAGGATCTCCCTCTTCTATTCTGCAAGGCAGCACACCACGAATCTGACGTATGTAGTGGGGGAAAGCGCTGGACAAGCTAGAGATGAGGTTGTAGATTTCAGGATCGGGAGTGGTTCTGCTAATCTCTCCCTAATTGTAGTAAAAAAAAGGCGTGAGAGACTTCGTTTTTCACGACGATTTCAGTTGCAACGCTCCATCTTTGTACACGCGCCGCACCCAGCTGCGCAGCGGTCCAAAGCTAATGAGTTCTCCTCGACTGCCTATTCAAATGAAAACAATGAATAAGTTGGCGAGGCGACCAGAACGTATTCAGACAATAGAAGAGCGTTCTAACGTTCTTCGTAGGAACTAAAGCGGTTCCCACGGCGTTTTTTTAGGATGATCAGGGAGGGGTGAGAGGAACTACCTCGAACAACGCAATCTACAACCTTATCTCTGGCTTTTCCCACCGATTCCCTCACCACGTCAGATTCGTGGTATGCTGCCTTTAAAAATGTATGAGAAAAAAAGCGTCTTGCTTGATCTCGCCATAGTTTTTTGTCCTGCGCATCTTCCGAGCGACGCGATAAATTCTGTCTAGTTCTCTGCGCTCACCGCTTATTCACTGATGCCTTCAGGCGTGATTCATCGTGCGCTTCGTGAGCGCAGATTGCCGAACGTTGTGCAATACTTTCAACTTCTATCGCACATGACAAATTCCCTTTGTGTTCAGATGTATAAAATGCATATGGTCTTCATTATGTTTCCCCCAAGATTGACCTCTGAATTCTAACTTTCTTGTTCTTCTTACTTTCACCGTTGTTTCTTGGGTTCTTCTTCTTGTTTCTTTCTTCTTTTTCTTTTTCTTTCTTTTTTTTTCCTTCTTCGTTTTTTTTTCTTTCTTCTTCTTTCTTCTTCTTTTATCGTTCATTACTTGCTCCACATATTTCATCCTACATACAAAAAATAGGGATTATTTTCAAAATTAACAACTATACTCTGCTTTATTTCTCCCCTAAATGTACTTTTACTATAAGTATAATCTCCCACATATGCTATTAATGCAAATGCAATGGTATTTTTACACCTTTATTTCAAAAACTTCTTGTTTCTGGCTGTTTCCCTTTCCTAAATAGTAGTCTATCTGTCAAACTGTCAGTGTCCAAAATCGCTATAAAAATTGCGAGTTACCAGGTTATCATTCCATCATGTCGTTGTGTGAGGACGAGGCGTATCACCACGACTACGAAAAACTCGTCACCAAGGGATCCTACCAACGTTCCAGAAGGACGCTGCATCAGCAGAAGAGACGGTCTGCCGACAACGCAATTCTCACGAAGACGTTGCTCGACCCGGCTGGAGTGTTAAGCAAAGTACTATAGCTATCTTCGTTCGAAATTCCTTGTTCTATGTTTTGAATTTTGATATGATGGTATAACGATGTATTTACTCGATTTAAAATCATTTTTTTCTTTAGAAACAGAAAAATCGTTTACTCTCTGCACGTGACAATGATTTCCAATTCGATGTCCCGTATTCGCTTAACAAACACTGCAGATGGGAAACCGTGAGCAGATCTACCAGCAAAATACATTTCTAGCAAACATTTCTAGCAAAACATGTTCACAGATGCTTAACTGCTGTTTAGGTAAATCCTAAGTCATTGCTTCTGGACAGCACCGAATATGACCACGATGTTTTGGTGGCAGAGGGTGTCGCTAATACTTGTTCTTCTGGTAAGTTTATGTTTTATTATCACCACTGCTTCCAAAATACTCGTATTTAATTCTGTTCTATAAGTTGCATCTCTTCGTACTTTCTTTCTTCGATTATTACTGATGAGGATGAAACAAGAGATATAAAATATGTGATCTACTAGAAAAAGCCCTCCCTTTTGCTTTTCTCGATCCAGTGAGAACAAATTACCAAGGTTAAGTCGAAAGTATGTATAGTATGTTTGTGCAGTGAGGTTCCAAATCTCAGGGCTTTCCAATAATACCATCTTTGTTTTATGTTTTCATTTTTTTTGCATGACTTTCTTTCGAATGAATTCATACGTCTTTACTTTTCTGCGATTCATTCATTTCTTATTAACCTTCAGCAGAAGAATTATGCACTTTTAAAAAAGTTTTGTATTCAATCGTTAATCTTTGTCGTTTTCTTCACACTTCAAAAACATTCATGAAGATGAATTTGTTCAGTTACCAGATGTTCAGTTTCCAAGAAATTCTCTATATTTTTGAGGTTTTTTTTTAAGATCCTGAACTTACTTATCGAGTACAAAAAGTGCATTTGTTTGGCGATGATGCGCTAACTACTCTCTTTACATCTGGGAAGCCGAAAGAGGTACATCTTCGTTGCGTAACTTCGAAATCAGTTGATGCACTCGTGGCTCTAGTATAAATGCACATGTTCAGCTCGCTTTCTTCAATGAAGCGCTTAGAGAACGGAAGGACACACCAAAAGACGAACTTGACACGGCCAGAATCCAATTCAACATCATAAAGAAGAATTCTTCCTCTCTACATTCATGCTCAAAGTCGTTAAGGAGAAGTAAGTGTTATTCCATTCGTTCCTCCTATCCTGGTCTTCCACATGTCATAAGTTTTATGAATTTGAAGCTGCATTTTGTCACAGCAGTATTTCAAGCAAATTTTAGAGAAAAGAAAAACCTTCCCGGTCAGAAAGTTTGTGAACGATACGGAGGTATACGAGGGAGGTTCGGACGAGTCATTCTCCGATAGTGATTCAGCAATGGAAGATGAAGCTGGACAGTATAGGTCGCCAGGGTAAATTTGTTTGGGTGATTGGATATTAGTTGAACAAATAAGAAAGTCAACGCTCTGCATTTTCAGTACTTTAGCTCTAATCGATTTCATTTCTGAAAGCTCTTCATCTACTTCTAACCACGTTTCCTCTACTTCTAAGGAAAGCGCTGAACCGTTTCGGCCGTCGAAGGTAGTTATCAAACTATAGGGCTACAATTTCAGCAATTTCTTGCTACTCAGTGGAATCGAGTAATTATAGGTTCGCTCAAAATGTCTAACGCCTCTCGCAGACATTTCTCAAGTTACTCATATGCACTGCATCTTTGAAGTGTTCGATATCCCACGGCGGAAGTTGAAACCATTCGATCTACAGGAAAAGGTTTAGCTATTATCATGGTTTTATAGCATAAACCATTCTTTTGGGGTAATTTTGAATGTCTTTTGAATGCTACTTGATCGGATTATATGCGACCATCACTTTCTTAGAAAGATTAAAAAGATATACACCACAGACTGAATTAACTTATCCAAACGTTAAGAACCGTCTTTTTGCTGTCTTCTCAGGAGATGGGAATCTCTTGTTAGGAAATTGGATGTCAGAAAACGTGGGCTAGAAGCCCGAATTGATATTTTCATAGTAGGAGTGGAGAGCTGATCTAATAATTCAGAATATCGAGTTTTATTCTATAGTACAAACAAAACACTCATTGACGAGGGGAAGTCACTTTTTGTTTATTATTAGCTTTGAACACAACGCCATCTTGTCACTAGGTGTCTTCTTTGGTCCCGATGCTACACTACGGTTTTTGTGTCGTACGCTGGTTCGACTCGACAAGAGTATCCGTTTCCAATCAACCGCTTGCAGATACTGTTTTCTTTATATTCTTCGAATTAAGGGACAACCTTCAGACACTTAGGTACGTGTATTCATTATTGTTATTTTCTAGGTTGTAAACCTTCACTTATAAGGATATGCTTTAGGTGCCGCATTAATACGAATACGCAATATTCTGGTATTGCCGACAAGAAAGCACTCACTTATCTAATCACAAGAGCAAAAGATTTCGATGCTTTACTTCACGGATTATTGGATTTCATAAGCAAATCGAAGAGGCAGTAAGTGATGTAGCTTGATGCTCCTTCCCTTGCCCTAAAGCAGTATAATTCCTTACTTTCGCAGGAGTTCTGACTTTGGAAATGATAATCGCATTAAAAATTCGCCTGAAAATTTCATACAACGAGTGAACAGCCGCATGATGGCAACTAGAGTAAGTTCTAATCGATACCTTCAAGGAGAAACCTGAAAATAGCTATGACATTGTCTGACTTTAAGCTTAGTTTTTTTTTTGTGCTCAATACTTGAATAACTCAAAATTCATGGATGTACGCAGAGTGAGAGGCAAACGGTTATTTAGGAAATTGTAGAACGGTTGGGAAAGTAGCTGGAAAATCCATAGAACCCGATATCGACTCTTATCGTAGTGCAAAAAGTGGCTGGTATAATTACCAGAAAAGTGATTTCGGAACTTATTTTAACAGCGTTTGATTTCTATTTGAAGCCTCTCTGGTTATTGCAATCCTTTTCGGATGATCTTCTCCGGTTTCCCCGGGGTTAACTATGCTGACTTGTTTAATCGCCGCATTTCGCATCGGTACGCGCTGGGTTCGACAGGAGCACAGTATTAGAGAGTGAGTACCGATTAGAGAAGCCATATCGACAGCTCAAAAATTTCGCACCTTAAACGCTGCTCCTGGGGTGAGAAAACGTATGTACCTCTGCACAGAACCTTCTGGACATAGCCGTTTAACAAATAATTAAGAAACCATTCCTTCAAACTTAATTAAAAACTAGTTCAATTAAACCACTGACGCTTTAAGTAAGTCTATCTGTCACTTTTTCAGGCGCAACGTTATGAGGAACACGACCAGTACGTCTTCGTGAAGGAACACGGTTACTATGAAGCAACAGACTCCTATTTTAACAACGATACTTCAAGAGAAAAGGTTAGTGTAGAGGAATTCATCGCAGTAATTCCTCAACTAATACAACTCATCTTTTTTCAAGAGCGAAAGTTGTCTGTGTCGCATTTGTCGATCATCGTTGAAGACAGATCTCTTTCCATCTGTAGATGGTGTAATGTGCAAAGATTGCATTACTTCTGAAGTGCTCCATCAGCTTCGCCTGAAACAATTTCCTATTCGAATTCCTGTAAGAACATTTCCTTCTTCATATTTTAAAGATGGTGATTATCAGCATAAGCATGATCAGCAACGTTTGCTGCGCATGTATATTTTATAGTCGAAAATTCACAAATTTGTTCTTTATAATGTTTCATTTGTTTGCCACTAGAGCGGTATAATCTATTTCATCTAAGACTTGGTTTCTGGGATGGTTTTCTATCTTTTATGGGTAATATATAATGGGACTGTCATTTTATGGAATTCGACTCGATGACTCAAAACGAGGGTAGAATAGGGTCTTACAGTCCGGAAACTTCTCAAATAATGTGAAGGATAATCTCTGGGGCCGAGTCAGCAATCAAAGTTTGTCTTGCTCACTTATGAAACGATGAGGTAATGTCAGAAAACGACACAATGAACTTCAGGTTACTCTAGATCACACTAAAAAATTCTTTGAATCTTCTTTTGCTTATCTTATTTCTAATATAAAGGAACAAAGAATTCTAAGTTTTAGTATGCTTCTACGAGAATAGTTATAGTTGGGTCAAAACGACCTGAAACAGTGTAAGAGTCTGCGCTCGAAGCGGCGCAGGTTGGGATCGAGGTAGGACCACCGCTAGCTTCACTCAGACAGCAGCCATGAGTGGTTTTAGCGGGAATCCCCTCAATGACAGTCATCATGTGTACGACGCCGCTTCGGACGCAGCCGCTTATGCAAAGAGCTTCGAGGCTTTTTGAACCGACTATACATGTAGTCGACACCTCATGTGTGCAACCGGGTAAGTGCGATGTGTACGATAGAAGTAACGACGCACGTTGAATTACATCCACTGCGGTCCACAGTAATGGTTTAACTACGTGCAAATGCTCATCGTTTAGTTAGTCACAGTTCCGGAATGCTCGCCCATGGATCTTCTCTATGCTATTCTCCCTGTGCCTGTGATGTCGACTTTAATTAAGGTAAAGTCTGCTTCTTGCACTGTTACATAGATTAGGACTAGCAGTATTATCAAGAATCAAATTCAATAAATTTAATCATGCCTTCTATAACGCGTGGAGCATGGCATGTTTTACATTGTGGGTCGTGGAAAAACTACTGGTTGTTACAGTGGCACAATGGAATAATTGAATAAAATGTGTTTTTGCTTCATTCCATTGTTGCTAAGTCTCGTATAAATTCCTTTTTTAATTTCCTAGCGCTCAGTGCACATTTTTTTTTCTCATGTTCTGAGTAATCTAAATCCTGTCGAACATCCTCATTCTCCATTTCCATGATTTATTCCGTGAGGTGGTGACTTCTACTTTTGTTTCGAATTATTACCTAATATTAATAATGGAGGATGTATCTTTGTTCGCGGAAATTGAGTTGAAGGACACGAAATGTCTCATACGATTAGAGTTGATAAACAGAGTGAATCACACAAATTTTGCACGGGCACTTGAACCTTCATCAAAATAATTTTTTTATAGTTCTAATAACATTTTTACTATGGTCACGACAGACCAAAATATTACACGTGTCACTTATCTAAATACATCAAAGAAATTTTTGGACTTTTTATTTTCCTCCATTTTCCAGTCGGTGAAGTTTTATGGTTTTTTTTTTCGAGATTGTAGATCTATCTTAGTCTTTCCGCCAGTTTAGTTGCTCCAAAAGAAAAGTTTTCCAGTAGATGTCACTGCTCAATGTTACTTGTTGTCAACCTTCGCTTATCTCGCACTTCATGTTTTTCAGATGTCCTTTTCTCATTTTTATACAATTCAAAATCCTGCTGCTATGTTCACATGTTGCCCTCAATGCTCAATGTCACTTGTTGTCAACATTCCTAACAGTAAGATTGATTCATTTCTCATCTCCAACTTTTTCTTCCACTTTTACACCAACTCAACTCTTTAGAATATGACTGTTGCGTCTGTCCATACTGCAAATGCTACTGGTGTTATCGTTGTTGTTGGGAGCCACACTGGCCAATGAGCTGTCAAGAATTTAAAGAGTGGAGTAGGAATTGGGACGAACAGTGTACGTCGCTTTTAAATAAATGACAATGTTATTACGGGTTCTCTCCATTTCTTTCCTTTCTAGATCCTATTGAGAGACTTCATCTGGATGAAAGCGAGAAAGTCATTCGTATCACATGTGGATGTTCACAAACATTTTATGTAGGTTATTAACAATTTCTATTTTACTTCTTTCTAAACTAAGAATCTTATGTCTGAAAACTTGCTTAACTTCAAGCGACATTTGTATTCTGGACTAGTTCTTCATCTTCTTCTCACATAGAATTCCAATTTTGAGGTGTTGCACGATTCTTCCAGGCTTCCGAGGACAACGCACATGGTACCTATTGCCCAAATAAGAAGTGTCCCAACAAGTTTCGTTTCGATAAGGCCGGCTTATTGAGAACTCGTTATGATCTGTGGTGTTGGCATACTGCAAGGGAAAGACAGTTGCTTGCTGGTGAAGATGGAAAAGTGCCGAAACGGGTACGTTAGTATTATCGTAGGTTAGACTAAAACCTGTCACTGACATTATTTAGAAATTTATTTGCCATTTTCTGCAACCGGAATTACTGTTTTATAAGTGCACTTTTCAAAAGACTTGTAAAACTTTTTTTTTAATCTGCCGGCTCCGTAAAATTACACAATAGAGGAGCGTCCTGTCATTTCCTCCTCCTCGGCTTCGTTTTCATTAACTGAAAGGAGTTGGAAATTTTTTTTGAATTTCTTGAAAATGCTTGTGGAATAATAGTTAGAAGGTAGCAAGTGGTTGCATTTTAGTCCTTTTTAATAAATTTTTCTCATTACTTACTTCCGTCTTCAGTTCTGCTTACTATTTTTTTTTTTTGGAGGAGGGGGAGAGGATGGAGAGGGAGGGCGGAAAGGGAGTGGGCAGGATCATGACCGATTTCCGGTTCTTCTCCTCTGAGAAATTTCTACAACCTCTATTGATGATTTTACTTGTAGCCTGCCACTGTAATAATTGAAATTAATTGTAATTCTTCTTGTTCTAGGGAACGCCAACAGAACCACAGGTCCTGTTACCGAAGAGAATAATAAAGAAGGAAATTGCTGCTGTATGTAACCTTTTGGTTTCTAAATCACCTTTACCCACTTTGAAATTTTTCGTTTGAGATATGTGCTGATGCAAGGGATGTCCGTTTCCATCAAGAGAAGAGAGTAAAGTTTAAAGATGTTATCTTGAAGACTACTCATTGCAAATCGGAACAGAACAAATTTATTGATATCCGAACAACAGTGAGTTCTCAACAGTGCTGTAATTTAAGAATGTCTGTCCCTTTTTTAAAGTAGTTTTGCTTATTCAAACTGTCAAAAGAAGGTTGAGGTGAAAATAATATTAAGAAGGGGCTTTGGGTTAAAACGAGAATAGCTTTGCGTTTCTGAGAAATTTTATTCCACTCTCTTAAACACCTTTCCTTTAGACCATTCTAAACATAATTTCCTTTCAATTGTGACAAATGTTCAATTGTTCATTCAATATTCAATTGTTCATGTCGTACTTCAGATACTTTTGCTCGTTGAGCATTGCACAGCCTGGCTGTATATCCATCGAAAATTATCCGCAGCCCGAGATTTGAAAACGCTCCCGTCCAAGCTATTCCAACAACTTATGAGTGTGGAAAGAAAGATCGAAGATGGAAAGTAAGCAATTTACCTCTCACTTAGTTGATGTTTCGAGAGAACAATGTTTTTCTTCCATGGATCTTTTTTCCGTTATTCATCAAGTTTATATTTGGCCTTTTCTCTCATTTTCGAGCATGATGTAGTTCAAATTCAAAAAATGTATGCCATAGGCTTATTAGTTTAACTGTCGCATCTGTGCCGATATGTCCTGGTTCGTAGAATAATGTTCACTCTTGCGATTTGTGCTATATTTCTATGTTGGAGACTTTATTTATAAACACTATATAAAAAATTATAGGTATTGAGAAGAATTCTCGAAAATGCTGGAAAAACAACCGACTGTTTTAGGCTGGACATTCTCACTGACATGAACCTTCTGGAAAGCGAGACACTGAAATTGATTTCCGCGTTCGTGAAGCTTTTGCAACTGAAGGTGGAAGCGACGAAGGCTGCACTGGCTGCGAGTGGTTATGAGACAATTTAGCAAACATCTTTTTTTTCCAATTTTATAATCATTGCCAATTCTTGTAGATTTTTTGTACATATTCCGAAAAGATTTTACTTCGTAATATTTTGTCCGAGTGTATTTCAACTAGTCTTTGAAATTTCTAAAGGTACTGGTCTTCATATGATAAACTTGAAGTAGAGGGTGAATTAGCGTCCACATTTTCGCCTTTATCATTGTAACCAAAGTATTCTGGGATAACCCCTTTCTTTGTAAATAGTTTTGCAAAATTTTCACTTTATCATACATGTAGAGGTGTTTTTTTTTTGTCCAAAAACGGAGCTGTGATTAGCTGTGATAAATCCCTTCATTAGTTTATTGATTAATGACAGCTCGTGAATGAACCAGCAGCTATTGAGGTGGCCATTAATAAGTAACTGGTAATATAAGTATATATTACCAGTTATATAATATAAGTAACTGGTATTATTGATTTTTGTGTTTGTAATTATTGTCTGTAGGAGTACGATGCATTGGAAGGAAACTGCACAATAAATATATCGAAACAAAACTGATTGCCTTGCAGGAAGGTATACATATTTGCAGTTCTTGAGGAATCAGACAGTTTTGTTTGAATGATTCCTTTTCCTCCTGAATAGAATTGTATTATAAATAATGCGTAGTAAATCTACAGGGAGAACAATTGTGGTGGATAAAATACCAAATAGGTTCCATTAATCGGATACCACCACCTTGGAATCAAGCAACTGTTTTTGAGAAATATTTCGACTATCCCCTTAGAAGAGGAGGGTTATCACTTCTTTCATCGAATCATCTTCAGTACGGAAATCTGGTAAGGATAAAATATTCTCTCCAGACATTTCACAAAAACAGTCTGTTTTTAGATAGTCATACTGAACTCGGGCAATTTTCTTGTATAGATTTTATCCTAATGAAAAGGAGCAGGAGAAACCTAAAGAGTACTCTCTAAAGTGGTGGATGAAAATGGTATACTGCTACAAAACGTTTGCAACTACCGGTTACCCCACTTCTGTAATTACCTATCACCAGCTACAAGAAGAAAATGTACCATTCGAACAAAAGCACATATATTGTATGGAAAAGTTTAAAGCTTCCGGCGTTGGTCATTCATCATGGGGTGGGCAAATGCGTTCGAGTTCGGGTCGGAATTACAGAGTCTGGTGGATGTGTCTGCGACCTATACAGTGATTTTCAGGGGTCAATTAATATTAGGTGAAGTGAAAAGTTGTGGGCGTTTTTGCAAGACGTGTTTTCTAAGCCATGTCTGACGATGTAAACATTATATCGGATCAATACTATACGGCGATTTCAAGGTAATATAACGAGAACAAAAACCCTAGAAAGGTCATACTCCAATCGGGGTGAGCCGTCCCGAACGATCGCCTACCTCGGATTAATGGTCAAGAAGGCTTTCCCGTGTGTTCGATGGGATTGGTTGGGAATCGTCCATTATGAGCACCTCCTATTGAGCGAAACACACTATCTCTACTGTCAAGAACTGATCAGATTGAAGCAGCCAGAGGCGGACAGAATTGGCCATGTCGTGACAAAAACAAACACAAACACAAACACAAACAAACAAACACACACACACACACACACACACACACACACACACACACACACACACACACACACACACACACACACACACACACACACACACACACACACACACACACACACACACACACACACACACGCACGCACGCACGCACGCACGCACGCACTAGATCTTCTGATTCAGCAACAGGAAAAACCAATTGATTTCCAATATCGATGATGAGGGTTTCGGATGGTCAAAGATTATACGGGACTGTAGATTGCAGAACCACTCATTTCTTCCTATTCGCCGTAAAAAACGGTCCGGAAGATGCGGCTTCTAGGGTTCGCGGTCACTATTTTCTACAACGAGTTCTATTGGAGCGCGTCAGCCTTGTGCACGCGCCGCATCTTCGAGGCCGTTTTTACGGCAATTAGGAAGAAGTGGACGGAATCACCCTCTTCTCCAAGATCTATGACCCCGTATAGGCATAACCCACCTGAAACCGCTACCACCCCAGATTCGTGGGGTGGTGCCTTTAAACGATAAAAATATGAAAGCTACCATTTGTGGATCTAGATACTCCAATGGTCCAACAAAATGAGTTTAGTTACCTTTTTCACTTTAATATGCGTCTTATTTCCTACATATTGCTTACTGTTGCCATAGTTTTTTTGTCGTGCGCATCTTCCGAGCGACGCGATAAATTCTGTCTAGTTCTCTGCGCTCTCCGCTTATTCAGTGATGCCTTCAGGCGTGATTCATCGTGCGCTTCGTGAGCGCAGATTGCCGAACGTTGCGCAATAGTTTCAATTTCTATCGCACATGGCAAATTCAGTTGTTTTCAGATGTATAAGATGCATATGGTCTTCATTACGTTTCTCCACGGTTGACCTCTAAATTCTAACTTTCTTGTTCTTCTTCCTTTCATCGTTGTTTCATGGGTTTCCTGTTTTATCGTTTCATTACTTGTTCCACATATCCCACATATTTCATTCTACTTACAAGAAATAGGGATTATTTTCAAAATTAACAACTATGCTCGCTTTATTTATCCATAAAGGTCCTTCTATAAGTATAATCTCCCACATATGCTGTTAATAGTATTTCAACATCTTTATTTTAAGGATGTTTAGCTTCTGTTTTTTTTTTTAAATAATTGTCTATCTGTTAAACTGTCAGTGTCCAAAATTCTTATAAAAATTACGAGTTACCAGGTTATCATTCCACCATGTCGTTGTGTGAGGACGAGGCGTATCACCACGACTACGAAAAACTCGTCACCAAGGGATCCTACCTACGTTCCAGAAGGTCGCTGCATCAGCAGAGGAGACGGTCTGCCGACAACGCAATTCTCACGAAGACGTTGCTCGACCCGGCTGGAGTGTTAAGCAAGGTACTATAGCTATCTTCGTTTGAAATTCCTAGTTCTATGTTTTGAATTTTGATATGATGGTATAACGATGTATTTACTCGATTTAAAATCATTTTTTTCTTTAGAAACAGAAAAATCGTTTACTCTCTGCACGTGACAATGATTTCCAATTCGATGTCCCGTATTCGCTTAACAAACACTGCAGATGGGAAACCGTGAGCAGATCTACCAGCAAAATACATTTCTAGCAAACATTTCTAGCAAAACATGTTCACAGATGCTTAACTGCTGTTTAGGTAAATCCTAAGTCATTGCTTCTGAACAGCACCGAATTTGACCACGATGTTTTGGTGGCAGATGCTGTCGCTAATAGTTCCTGTTCTGGTAAGCGTGGATTTCACGTTAGCAATTGTTTCAGTGTCATCTATCTTTGGTCCTTGTTTTTTGACTCGCATGGGAACCAGTCCCTAAGAAAACCCGGCTTCTCGTAATTGATTACATTCTCCACCGGGAATTGCCTACCATTGGTACGATAGTGAGGAGACAGACCTTCCTCAGGTGAAGAGGGTCTAGCTCATGGGGTGAGGTTCAAGTGATGAGGATCCCCCCGCCAGTCGTTCAAAACTGAAGGGAGTCCTTTTTCCAACCGTCCAAAAATGAAGAGGGTTCTTTTGCCGACCGTATAAAGGTGAGGAGGTCCCTCCTCCAACCGTCCAAAAGTGAAGAGGGTCCCTTCGCCAACCATCCAAAAATGAAGGGGGTCGGAGCACCAGGTCCGACTGTCGCATCTATAGAATATGACCTTAATATGAAAGTCTTGATACTTAGCGCTTTAACAAAGCTTGAGAGCCTCGAATTTGCAATTAACCGTGAAATTTCCTTCTTAGTTTCTTCGAAAACTAGCTATTGTTTAGTTTCCTAGCAATTCACTGTGTTTTCGAGTTTTTTTTTTTAGAACCTGCACTTGATTATCGAGTACAAAAAGTACATTTGCTTGACGATGATGCTTTAACTACTCTCTCCACTACTGGGAAGGCGAAAGAGGTACATCCTCGTTTTGTCGCTTTGAAATCAGCTGATGTACTCGCAACTGCAGAGTAAATGCTCATGTTCAGCTCGCCTTCTTCAATGAAGCGCTTAGAGAATGGAAGGACAAACCCAAAGACGAACCTGATACGGCCAGAATCCAATTCAACATCATTAAAAATTCTTCCTCCCATCACCCCAGCCCAATGTCGCCAAAGAGAAGTAAGCGTTAATTCGTTCATTCTTTATATGGACTGGGAGCTGCGTCTCGTCAATTCCGTATTTCTAGCGAATTTTAGGGAAAAGGAAACCGTTCACAGCCAGAAAGTTGGTAAACGATGTGGAGCTCCATGATTACTATTCAGACGAGTCCTGTGTTGATGACGATTCAACTGTGGAGGGCGAAGCTGAGGAATATGAGTTGCCCAGGTGGTGCATTTGTTATTTAGTTTTTGAATTTTGTTTTGAATTTGCAGCAAAGCTTTGTTTTTAACACTAAGAAAACATGCAGTTTCAGCCTAGCTCTAAGTGACTTCATCACTGAAAGTTGTTCATGCGGTGCCAATCACGTTCTATCTACTCCTACGGCAAACACTCAGCCGTCGCCTTCGGGAAAGGTACCTATTAGCAAACTGCAGAATACTGCTTCTCACCTCACTCTTTGGATTTTGCAGGTCGAGCTGGAATGTTTGACGCCTCTCGAACTTGCAGACATTTCTCAGGCCATTCGTATGGACTGCATCTTTAAGGTGCTCGACATTAAACGATCTCAGTTAAAGCCGTTCGATCTGCATGAGAAGGTTTGGTTATATGCTTCCGATAAAAGACTTATTGGATTTGTTACATCTCTTCAATCACTAGTTCTTACGTTTAGTTTCAAGAATACAACCCCTATGTCGATAGTGTATGTGAAGCAAGAGCCGAAGTGCTTAATACTCTTCTTTACCGCTGTTTTTTCCTAACTATTCTCTTTATGTTCATTTTTAATTCCATACTATCTCGTGGTCAGGTATCTTCTCTGGTCCCGAATTTGCATCATGGTCAGTTTGTCGTGCACTGGTTCGACAAGACAAGAGTGTCCATTTCCAATCAACCGCTTGCGGATATTGTTTTTATAATTTTCTTTGAGCTAAAGGACAATCTTAACACACTCAGGTATGTGTCCGCATTATTTTTGTGACTACTATTGATTGTATTACATAGTAGAGTCAAAACGACATGAACCGCACAATTGCGTACGCGGCTTTCTCGAGGCGCTTCGATGGAGCGCAGCGGCTAGGAGCGTGGTGAAACCCTTGCCGGCAACACCTATCGCTGCAGATTGCGACGGTCCTACCTCGGTTCCACCTGATACCTCCAACGCTCCTTTTCGAGCGTGTACGCAAATGCACCGCAACGACACTCGTGATTCATGTCGTTTTGACCCGACCATACCTCTTTATTTCCATCGCTTTAGGTGTCGTATTAATACAAACACGCAATATTCTCAACGTCTAGGTGAAGAAGCCCTTAATATTTTAATGACAGAATCAGAAGAATTTGACACGTTGCTCAACGAACTCTTGGATTTCATATGGAGATTCACTACACGACCAGCTCTGTGAGCTTGAATTCTACTTCATGGCCCTTTATCTTCTATATTTTCTTGGTTTCACAGGAACTGCGTCGCTGAGAACAACAATCGTATCAGAAAATGTGCTCAGAATTACAAAACTCAAGTGAACAGCAATATGATGGCAGTAGTAGTAAGTTGTTATCGTTGTTGTTGATATTCTCAAACAGAGGCCTGAAAAAAGCTATAAAATAGCCTAATTCTATGCTCAGAAGACATTTTTCATTTCTTTATGCACACATCCTGATTAAAACTGCAGAAAATGAGAGATTACACCATTTCCAGAATATCGGGCTGTACAGGAAGTCTTGTCACCATTTGCCATTTTTTCTGCTTTGTTCTTTTTACTCAGCTTACAATAGAAACCAATTAGTAATATAATCACCATTATTGGTTACAACAGTGGGGCACTGTGTCCTGGTCTAACGCCTACAATTTTGCATGGGTCTCCTTAGCTACATGAAGCCTAGCGTTATCGTGGAGGTGGTGCACCGAAGCTCGTCTCGGCCGTTTTTCTCGAATGGCCGATGCGAGCTTCTGGAGCTGGGTAGTGTATATGGAACCGGTGACGGTGTGGCCTTGGGGAGCAGCTCATAAAAGAGCATTCCCCTCGATTCCCAGAAGCAACAAAGGAGACACTTCTTGGGGTGGAGATTCGATTTGGTTTGCGTCGGTGGGTCTTCTCTTAGAGGGAGCCACACGGCACGGAGCGCGCTAAAGTAGTAGAGGAACTCCTTTCGATGTGAGCGAAGAAGGATAGGTTGACAGATGACCCGGGTAAACCGGGTGCCACACATGGTGTGATGGATCCATCGAGCCAGCACTTTTCTGTAACCGAGGGTCTGGAGGCGACTGACGACTGCTGAATGGTTACATCCGAGTCTCGTCGAAGGACAGCGACTGTTGATCTCCGGAGTACTGATGGTAATGGTGCCCTCCCCCAATCTGCTGTTGATGTACCAGGCTGCTGCCGTTGTTCCAGTGCCTCCACGCCATTCAAAGATGATAGCTCGAAGTTGCTCCTGCGTAACTGACATAGTGATTAAAGTTGAGGAAGGCCCCCGGCTATTTACACCTACTGTGGAGAAGCTTCGAGAATGTTCAAAAACTAAAACATGGTGCAGAATAGTCTCCGCCCAAAAATGTACTGTTCTGGAAATTTCAAAAAATGGGTGACAAGGCTTTCTGGTAGGCCTAATATAATCAGTTGACGAATGCCCAAACACCAATGCTTTACCTTGAGGAAACATTTAGGTGGACATTCTTTTTTTTGCAAACTAACTGGCAGTTTTTCATGCGCAACGTTGTGAGGAACACGACCAGTACGTCTTTGTGAAAGAGCGCTATTACTGTGAAGGACAAGACCTCTGTAATAACAACGTTGCTTCAGGAGAGCAGGTAAATATTATGGAATTCATTGCAATAATCCCCCTAATTATTAATAATTTTGTACATTTCACCCGTATTTTTCTAGGCCGAAAGTCCTCTGTGTCGCACTTGCCACTCATCGTTGAAGACCGATCTTTTCCAATCTGTAGACGGTGTGATGTGCAAGGATTGCATTGCTTCTGAAGTGCTCCATCAGCTTCGCTTGAAGCAGTTTCCTGTCCGAATCTCGGTAAGAACCTTACTCCTTAAAATCAGCAAGGCTTGGCAAATATAACGGAAAAGGGTTTCATCTTTGAATATCAATAAATTTTGCTCGTTTTTGTATATTTGATTTCTTCCATGATTTTTTTCGTTAGGAGGACTTTTTCCAAAATACATCTGGAATTTTATAGAGTTGTTTTGTAAGACCTAAGCCGAGTAAATAAAAAAATTTTAAAAAAAGTAAATGCAAAGGAGGTTCCAGCAATACGAATTTTCTTGGGAACTCATATTATAGTTATTATCCCTGGGGCTGTAAACCAATAAAGAGTCTTATTCCTGAAACAATTAGAAGATACAAGTAAAACATGACAAAATAAACGTCAGAATACTCCTGATGGTAATAAAGCCACTGTTTGATCGTTTGACCTTCACCGGCTCTATTTCACAAGAGAAAAAGTAGTGTTTCGAATCTTGTTCATTTGTATGGTACATATGCATATACTCAGTCATATAGTATATCACATACACTCAACACTAAATGTGTGCAACAGGAGGAGTTCAAACCGTTGCGCATTCACCCGGTTGAACATATTTGACGCCAGCCGTATGCATAGTAAACTTGCTGCATCAGTTTCAATTATACTGTTTGTCGTTTAGTTGGTCACAGCTGCCGATTGTTCGCCTCTGGATCTTCTCTATGCTATCCTTCCGGTCCCAGTGATGTCGAGTTTAATTAAGGTAAACTTTTTATCTAATTTGTTTAAGCGCAACATTGTAGGAAAAGTATAAAGAGGTGAAGTCCTCTAAATTGAAGTTGTTACGCTTCCTGAGTGGTCAATGACTACGCCATTCTTATTGTATACTGACCAGTTATATAATGTAAGATTCCTCATTACCTAATAGACGGTTGTTCATCATAAAGAACACGCTTCCTCGTTTGTTATGGAATTCATTTCCGTTTCTTTTCTTATCTTCGGTCTGTGCGCACTTCCAGACATAACCTAAGCAGTCTTTATATTGATTGTTTTTCTTTCTCTCTAGTTTTCATGTTGTTCGCCTTGAATTACTTCTCTAATTCTGCCATTAACAAGTATATTCCGAGGAAATTATTGCAGCTTTCTGCTCGACAAATATATCCGAGACTGTATTCAACCAATCTATTTGCTTTTTTTTTCGCATGAAATTTCAGATCACGATCGTTCACGACTTCCAAATTAGTGCGGGTTTTGGAGTAATGCACAATCTTGAGGGCGAAGCTATCATTGAGGGCGTATGCATGAAATGAGTAATGAAATAAATAAGTGTTTCTGATAAGAGTGAATCTCTCTGATTTCAAATAATTGTTCTTCTTATCGTATTCACAAGTTTTAAAAATTACTTGGAGAAAACGCCTCTTATGCATCTAAGTAATTACAAAGAAATTTACCCAAGTTTTACTTCAATATTTTATCCGAACATGAAAATGGAGGTGATTCCTCTCTGTATCCACGGAAAGACTTTTTCATGTGCAATATAAGAATAAAAGAACACTTATACGAATTGATATATTCACATTTTCTCTTTCCTTGCACTTCATTTTTTCAGATGTCGTTTTCTTACTTTTACGCCCTTCAAAATTCTGAAGCCATCTTCACGCAGTGCCCTCAGTGTTCAATCTCACTTGTTATTAATGCTCCTAATGGTAAGACAGATTCTCTGCACATCCTAGCAACATATCCGAAGCTTTTTTCTCCAGAACTGGGCACTTTTAGAATTCAATTGTTGCATCTGTCCGTACTGCGAATGCTACTGGTGTTATCGTTGCTGCTGGGAGCCACATTGGCCTATGAGCTGTCAAGAATTCAAAGAGTGGAGTCAAGATTGGGATGAGCAGTGTATGTGCTCTTTTAAAACATGCAATGCAACAAGACTGCTTCGTATTTCTCCCATTTTCTATTGTAGATCACATTGAAAGACTTCATCTCGATGACAACGAGAAGGTCCTTCGCATTACCTGCGCCTGTTCATATACGTTTTATGTGGGTTGACGTTGTTTTTCTGCTCTGTCTCAGGTTGCTTAGAAATGTTATTACCAGATGAACTGAAGGAGTACGAATCCAGCACTTTTAGACTTCCGCTATTTCCTACTTGCTTTTCTTCTTCTCCTCATACAAAATTCCCATTTTTGAGATATTATTTTACTGCTTCAGGCTCCGGAAAGTACTGCCCACGGTACTCACTGCCCAAATAAGAAATGCGGAAATAAATATCGTTTCGATAAGAACGGCTTGATGAGGAGTGAGACTGATCTTTGGTGGTGGTATCGTGCGACGGAACGAAAAAGATTCATCGAGAAAGATGGGAAAATGGTGAAATGGGTATGTTGCAGAGTCGTCTTTCTCATACCGTAACGTTGTAACTCAAAATAGAATTGTCACTAGCTATGATGTAAGAATTCAATTCTGAGCCTCTTCAAATGTACAGTTCTGTATATATTTGCGTTATTACATGAATGTCGAGTGATACAACACAAGTACACAATTGCATGTTAAAACCACCCTCCGCCGTAGTCGCTTCTCATTCTTCATCAGGAGTGTTGCTTCTGTTGCTCTCATTTGATCCTATACAGATTTTTTTCTAGGGAATGTCGGTAGAACCACAATGCTTTTTACCAAAGAGAGTAATAAAGAAGGATTTTGCTGCTGTTAGTTCTCCTTTTATCTCTGAGCCATTTCCTTTTACTCTGAAATTGAGAATCCATTCGTTATAGATATGTGCAGATGCAAGAGATCTTCGTTTCAATGTGAAGAAACAAGAAAAATTCAAAGGAGTTGTTATGAAGACTACTGAGTGCAAATCTGAGCAGAATGGATTTATGGATACCAGAAGAACAGTAAGTGTTGATTAGCATCATATGAGAAAATCTACAAGTGTGGCTAGTTAGCCCCTCTTCAAATTATTGGAAATTATGATAAAAGTGGTGCCAAAGGTGAAATATTGGCTACGAATGTTATAGCTTTCATTTAGGAAAAGTTGAATCATCTTTTCAATTGACATTCGTTGAAATTCGTCTCAATCTGGTTTTCATTAAATTGCCAAGGAAACAACTGTTTTCATGTGTTTTTTTTTTCCGGCCGCTTTACTGGTTGAACGGTGCACTGCCTGGCTATATATCCATCGAAAACTTCCTGTCGCTAGAGATTTGAAAAGACTTCCATCGATGTTGTTTGAGGAGCTGATGAGCGTAGAAAGAATGGTTGAGGAAGGAAAGTAAGTTGGCAGTTTTGCATAATTTTTATACGGCAGTATTGACGGTTTTTCTCCAAAATGTTGCTGTTAACTAACGTTTTCAGATCTTTTATTTTTTAATCTTTTTTTTTTGTGATTTGTACAAATTTAAAGGCTGCCACAAGGTTTATGCTAGAAACGTATTAGAGTAATCACAGTATCGCCGGTGATTTGTTCTGATCATGAAAAAGAGCATTTTTTTAAAATGCGATTTGTGTTAGACACTTTATTCACATGTAGAGGACTGGACTTGTAAGTCCATTCACATTCATACTAAGGAAATACTGGGTAGAATGAAGTGCCCAAAAAGTAGCTGTGAAAGACCTTTTTTTTGTGTTTTAGGCATGAACTTTCCAACGACGTGGAACATCTGCAGAAAGAGGTGTTAAGCATGATTTCTGCGTTCCAGAAGGCTTTGAAAGTGATAGATGAAGCGCATGAGAATGCATAGAAACTATAGGAACTATGTTTTCGTTCAAGCATTACTGGTTTGTAGATGTATTGTACAGATAGGTGAGCAGCTTATTTAGACAATTCCCACAAATGTGCTGTATATTTGAACTGGTATATTTGAACGTCTTTCTAATAATTGGGCATTTTAGACATTCGTTCTTGTATTTATTATTAGAACTGACTGTGCAGTAAGTCTGATGCCTTCGTTTTCCTTGTTTATTGTGACAATGTAAGCAACAATGTGATAATGTAAACAACCACATCATGTATAAACATTACATAAAGTAAGAGATAGAAAAGACTCAGCTCAGACTCATAGGGCAACTCTCAAGAAAACTGGGATGTGCATTTTTAAAACGAGTTTATGATAACAAGTTTAGGGCAAAGGTATTTCACCGGGAAATCTTTCTGCATTCCGATTGATCTACGGTTAATACGAATATTGGAGATCGCGAGCACGTGAGAGGGCCCAGTTATTCCTATGGAAAACAACCAGCTGGCCTGACCATGCCCACTGATCTAACCATGCCGTGTTCTCCAACTATTGCGTGCCTGTGTTCTCCAATATTAACTTACATCTGCATCTAAGTTGATGTTAGTTTACCAACCATAATTTACAAGAGTTATTCCTTGCAAAATTATTGTCTAACAATTACCTCGATTGAATGTGCGAACTTTTTGTAATATAAACAGGAAGTTTTCCTTCTGCATGGACTAGTCATAAATTGATCATTCTTCTTTTGCAACGCCTCCTACACTCTCCACCAACTGTATGATGTTGAGCGCTTGGAGTAATAACGGTCGATCGATCATTTGTCCTCGAAACTGGAACGCTCCTTTCCCTTCAGCCTGATGTTGACTGAATGCATGCACCAGTTCTGTTGCCCATTCAACTTTTTCTGCAGAAGGCATGAAAGCTTTTTGTACAACAGGAATCTGTAAATAAACCTCAAACAGTTGATCTAAAAAACGAACAGCCGTTGAATTCTTTCATTTGAAATATTCGCTTCATCGTATATTGAAAAAGAATTGTGAGTCCACTGTGAGCGAGTACCAATAGATTCACGTACTTGTGTTGGATGTATCGTCTGTTTTCCAGTGAAGCCCCATTTTTGACCTAAATTAAATTTGATTAGTGTTTATTAAGAAACTATAAGTAAGATCTTTTAGAATAAACCACATCAAATGGGAAGCAACCGGGCTCCAAAAGTAAACTCGTGTTTTCGGCAAAAATAACACTTGACTATAGTATTATACGGTAACTAAGTAGCATACCTTCTTCGCACTGCTTTCGTAAACCATCCAGATTTTTGATGTCAATGTAGACGCTATCAATTGCTTGTAGCTGGAATGCTTTGCAGCATGCGACAAACCGTTGACGGGCGTACAAAACTTCGGTGCCTTCTGGGGTACGAGTAGCCCCTAAAAATTAGAAGAATTACTTTAATTAGCTGCGGTTTGATTTCTAACGTACCCGTACCCAATCTTTATTCGAATGAAGAAATAATCGGTAAACGAACCTATATCAGCACAATAGTCATCAGATCCGAAAACAACAGCATCCAATTTGAAAAATCCGGAATTTTTATGTAGATTAAGCGTTGAAGATAAAATTCGCGGCATATCGAGTAACGCTCTAGCCGATTCTATCCATATAACCAGACGGGTATTCTAAATTAAGACATGATCACTATAAAACATATAAGCATAGCACTATCCTACTACGCCAAATATCAAAGATACTAACAGTGTCTGTGACTCGTTTCGCTGTATAGTTACTTCTGAATATGTCGTATATAGCGGCTACGTCTTCAGGACTATCAACTTTTGGCACCATAAATGCTTGAGGGAGATGCTTTGCTTTACATACCTCCTAAATTTACAATAAACGTGGTTTCAAGAGTTCAATTTCATACAAATAGTAGATGAAGGATAGTAAAGTGAAAATCAAACAGAATAGTAATTCAAATAGATAATCAGTGCAATAACCTTAACATCGTCCTCCAATAAACCGCTTGTAACCGAGTTCACTCGTAATCCCAATTCGAAACAAAGAAGTTTTTGTTCGACCAACTTATCAAGGGCTTTAGTCGCTTGAGTACGTGCTAATGCCTTTGATGTCAACGCTACACCATCTTCCAATTCAAGTACTACACAATCAGCCTGAAATTGTAGCAGATGTTTTGCAAAAGAATTGACGAGAGTGGGATTCGAACCCACGCCTCCGAAGAGACTGGTGCCTTAAACCAGCGCCTTAGACCGCTCGGCCATCTCGCCATGTGGTTCATTTCAACACCAGCGCTATATGTTATGTGGTTCTTTCGAAACTCAAAAAGACTATATTACAACCAAAAGACTATATTCAGGTACTTCCACCCGACTGTTACAGAGTACGGAGGGAAGAAAGTGAAATCAAGGTTGCAGTTTGAAAAAAGGAAGAAAACAAAAAAGAAGGAAAGAAACAAAAGAAAAAAGAACCTTTATATTGGGGACCTTGTCCAACATTTTTTGATTGCTAGCAGGGACATAGAGCAATGAACGGCGCGGTACATACTTCACTCGATCCTTCACTCCAGCGAACTGCGAGGCACGGCGCAGCGAAGATACTAGTAGAGGTAGTCTCATCTATAGACAACGAATATATGGTAAGTCAAAAAAAGGATGGGAGGTATGAAGTGAGGTTAGAAAATGTCCTGAAGTTTCTAGACAAAGTAAGTTCGAAAAAGAATTGTCGGTAAAACCATTTAGAAATTAAAAGCAGCGAGATTCAGTTTGATTTACCACGAAATTGACTATGTTGTATGCGTGTGTTCACCCTCACTTCCCCCGCAATCGTCCGGAGAAACGGCGTGGGACCTTACACGATACTACACAACGCACCGCGTACGAGAGTCGTTTCCCACGTAGTTTTTCAAAACGATTACGGGGAATTGATACTTGTAATCTACGTCCCAAATGCTAAATTGCCCATGACAGATCTCAGAATCGTCAATTTCCTGATGTTTCCTTTAAGTGATAACCGTTAGCAGTATTCAACGAGATGCAAGTCATAGTTTGCTACATTTCTAATTGTGCAAAGATTAGTTTTAAAAAAATGCATATATGGAACTTTCTTGGGGTCAGCAAGAAACTAAAGCAACTGAAGGAATGCATTTAAGACTAAAATGGCATTTATTCAAGTATCAACACCTCAGCTCATTCATAAATGAGCTGAACAAAAGGAGAAATTCGAGCACTACTCTGATAGTATCGATTTTTCACCAGCTACACTCACTTCGTAGGGAAAAAGCATATCAGCGCCCTGCTGCTTTCTCTATCATGATTTAGAAATTCATCAGCGTCGATCGCATGGAAACTATGTCTTTTCTTTGATGGTAATTTTGAGGATCCGCTGCAAGCTTTCAGAACATCGCTCTTTAAGGTAAAATGAGAGGACTTTCATCCACACTGGGCTATTGCAATGATCATGACAAAATTCCTCGGTTTGAATTAAAGCCTAAAAACCACCCTTTCAATTAGTGCTATTTAGCAGCCGATGCTTCAATGCAATGCTAGAAATAAAAGAATGAAAAGAAAGAAAACCATGATGATTATATTTTCGTGCCGTGTGAACAAGTGTTCCAGTCAAATCATTTGATGAAGAAATCCAAATGAATTTTTAATTTCTGTCTGGGGAAATAAAAAAGTGTCACTAAAAGCGTGATATTGCGTGAAACGCCTCCATATGAATACAGTTCACCTCTGTGCAACTGTTTATTACACGTATGTGAGGTACAACATCTCACTGATACAAAACAGGAAATTCATCGTTCACAATAACCGGCCGCTATTCTATGTACAAATGACAAATCAATGAAAAGTTAGGTATACGAAATGAATAAGAATATAAAATTAGCAGTGATCGTCACAATGCACTAGATGGAATTTTGAAACAACGGGGGAAAAATGATGTGTTGGGAAGAAACATCTAAACATCACATACATCTATGTACAACAACGGCTACGACACAAAGGCTCGGTCAGAAACTCACTTTTCTTCAAAATCCTTCAATAAAATCATTACATATGCAACACATATGTACAAGGTATCGAGAACACAATTAGCTGGTGCAAGTAATAAGCACCTCTTAATAAAACTATTAAAAAAACAAAGACTATAATACATAGAATTCATGAAAAACACTCGTTCTACAATCAATTAAGACAAAACATGGAAAAAATTTCACTAAAATTCCAATCCGGACCTTTCATCACTGGAAATAATCTACTCATCTTCATCCGTGCATGTGATAGTCATGTGTCTAGTCATTCCTCGACACACTAATGTAACCAATGTCAATCACTTTTTTAGGAGCTGTTGCAATTGAAAGAATTGGTTGAATCAAAGAAATCTGACAGAAACTGAACAAATCAATGTGTCTCTGGATACTTTCTCTTATACAAAAATTACGTGCAAAATGAAAATTTCCAAGAAATATTCCTCGAACTGGATACTAAGAGGATTTTGCAGATAAATAAAAGTATGGTTGTGAAGTTTTGCCCTCGACTGCTCCCTCGCGTTCTGCCCAAACTCCCACTTCACCCATTTAATTCCACCTCGTACGGCTAGCTCCCAGCAATTAAAAGTATACAATGCAAATGCAGCTTCCTACAGCTTTAGCGACAAACGGTGATTCCAAATAAAGCTTCTGGGCACAGTTGCTGTGTGAGAAGCGGTCCGATTCGAACCGGTTCGAAAATAGACAAAGCAGTGAAACCTAACTCATCCAGCCGCTCTCTACGTCATATCATTTCCCTCCAAACAGCTTATATCTACCTCCAACAACATATTTTATTACGCTAGAGAGCTCACACATTCATTATAAAGATACAAGCAAACAGTTTAGCACTAGCAATGCTCGAAAGGTCAACAGAAAAAAATGGATAGAATAGAGACGTGTATGAAGAGTTTGAAACTTACATTATTTGTAAAAATCAGAGATTTTTTTGCAAATTTCTGTTTTGTTTTCCTGCAGAAACGCATCCTACTTCCATTATTTCGTAACGAAAAAAAAACACTAAGTGGACATAATCAGTTTAATCCGTCAAATTAAAAGGGATTTCGTTGCGCTGACAGCATTGTACCAGGACTAGTCCAGAATTAAACTGTTTTATAAACCCAACGTAAGTCTCTCCAGGTTTCACGTTTTCAAGTCCCACAACTGCGGTCATTAAATAGCAACATATCGAGAACAAGAACCTAAATTAATTGTTGATCAAAAACCGAGAAAAAGTGGATGAAAGGACCGGACAATCTTTTTTAGTAGTTTCCTTTTCGATACATGGGTGAACCTAAACGATCACCAAACCAATAAGTCCCTATCTATACGAGCTAGCTGATCTTTTGCAGGAAAGACTCATTTCTCGAGACTGTAGTAATATTTTCGAAATTAAGGAAATGAGTATTAAACATCGCACAATCTTTGTCTCATAGATATTTCGTCTGAATCTGGAAACCAAAAGTAATGGAAAATCAATCCCACCTTACGGAAATATTTTCCTCTCAGAAATAACTGAATGTAATCCTCATATAGCCAGCAAATACATGTAATTTCCTCAAAGCTCCAACTAAAAATACTATTATTTGAAAATGACTACACCGGATAGTTGACAAGATTTAGTATTCAGTATAATCTAAGATACCACCGCTCCGAGTTTCACTACTTCCTCGATAGTGAGAAGAAAGTAGTGAAACTCAAATGAACACGAAGAATTTTAACAAAAATTTGATAGAGAATAAGGAGAACGGAATTAATTTGGAAGCATACGAGGAAATGGAAATTCTTCAGTCGTTATCATCGCCGTGTTCCCGCACCTCAGCAACGAACTTGTCGAAAAGACCCTGTTTCTGAGAGAATCCGTCAAGCTGGAAGCAACCGTTTAGAGAAGAAAACTGACTGCTTTAGAGCACACTGATAGCTCCATGAATTGCAACAGTGTAAATAATCAAATAGGAAACATAAAAACACAAGGAGGACACTTACTAAGCTTTGGATGTCACTCAAAGTGTCCCATTCTTGTGCTACGCCCACTAATGGTGGTGGTGCTTTACAAGAGGTCATGAACTCCGTGAGATGAGTGTCCAACTCGCCTTCTTGTGTCGCCTCACCGCATGACGTCCGGCCAAATAAAGGTATCTGCACCGAATTCTATGAATACGATCGAAAGTCAGCAGCCACATACAACAAATTTACTTCAACTATGCGACGACACTCTGAATCCACAAGAAAATCACCTTAACAAATGAGTCGTCGTCCGATGTGCCCACCACTTCATCGGGATCCACTTCGGAACGTTTTAAAGTTGCAACCGACTCATCTTGCTCTTCCGTCTCCACATCGCCTTTACGAGACCCTTCCGTCTGACTATCACTGTCTGGATCGACAAGAGTCCTCTCACTGCACTCTAGGTCAAAATTCACCTTCACTGTAGTTTTTTTCGCATCGTCAACCTCTGAAAGATGGAAACGTTGGGTAATTTTTATTTTCGTCAAAATTTTGCCTTCTCATGAGCAATACAAAAAGAAATAAACGGAAGAAATTTCATCTCTCCGTCAAATCGTTAAAATACACATAGTTAAGAAAGCTAAAGACCTCCAGTGCAGCAAAAAATGAAACAAATGGAAATAGTTCTAGGAATTCAGCTAAGTAGCCAATTAATTACAGTGAATTAAAAACTTGGGATGTTGTGCTCGGGCTATGAGATTTTGTATTGAACACCGAAAAACGTCGTGAAAGGTACGAAGTAAGGAAAACAAATCATCAAAGCAATTATTTACAAAGTAAATTCAGGAAAAAATACACTCACTCATTTCTTCAACTCCTTTGGTTACTAAAGCTACGACTTGGACATTCACTTCGGTCTGTTTCACAACGTTTTTTCCGTCAGAGGGTTCAGTGTTAGTGGTAGATGGACTACCAGCACATAACAGCTTTGAAAACGAATCACAACGGGGAGGTACGGTTTCAGTGCCGCTTCCTTCTATAATAGCCGATTCCGAATCTAAATCTTTCTATTTAGGCTTTACAAAAACCAAAACGTAAGTAAGTATTAACAACCACAGAAACATATTGTACTTACTACATTTCTTTCGACCTAGCACTTCTTCTGGTAATGGAAATAAAACACCCGTGTATGATACAGTGAGAAGATTAGCGAATGGCATGTTCTTCGCAACGGTCTGCGAAGAGATAAATGAAGCGTGAAGGAGTACGAAAAAAGTACGAGAACACTAAAAGCATTTACTATGTTAGTTTTAGTCTTCGGACTACTGGATGCGGTTTCTGTTTCACTTGCAAGGGAAGTTGACCGTGATCTTTAAAGCATATTATAATCAGTCACATACTTATTACTTATATGAGCTAACATGTACCTAGTAGGTTTCACATTCGCTGTGTCTGGAGGTGACGTTGCAGGCTGTAATGTCCATGACTAATATAAAACTTTTCAGCATTATTTAAGAAAAAGGTGACCATACCAAACTCGACGGACTAGTACTAAACTCGCTCATGAGTTCGCAATAAGATGACGGAGTGGGTGAACCAACCGTTGCACCAGCGTCAGGAGGAGTCGCCATTATTATACTCATCTAAAAAAGAAAAATTAACGAGAATCATAAATCATAAAAACGTTGTCACTTCAATCTCAGTCTTGATTTCAGGGTTTTCGTTATCTGCAATATTTGCTATTGGTTTATCCCATAAGTTTCTTTCCATGTTCATAAACTCTTTTAATTCATAGTAGCCTGAAGTTTTGTATTATAATATAGTAGTTTTTGGAACCAAGTCAACAGTCTATCCGATCGAAGGACGAAAATCGACTATTTTGGTGACCACAGCGTTAAAAAAAATATCTCTGCCGCTAAAAAAGACGAAAATGTCAAAAGAGGTGGAAACAAACTTATAGAATAATCCCAAACATATTTTTTACATGGAAATTTCGAATCATCTAATGGGAAATCAAATGGAACATTCCAAGCGTAAGAGCAAAGAAACAGTTGAAAAAAGAAGTGCAGGTAACCGTAAAACTTCAATGTATTCCGAAATAACCAGATAACATATGCTCAAAGATCTGATACAAAGAAATCTCAAAATTGAAGTGCATTTTTAAGAACCTTCGACTTGATGAAATGTGTAAAGCAGATGTAGAAGCATGAGATTAAGTATAGCAATACTCGCGAATGGCGACGGCATATATTCATTCCAATATACATTTTCCAGACTGTTTTCAGTAAGCTAGTTTCGTGAAATTATCGACAGCGTAAATAGTTTAAAATTTGAATACTGATAGTTGAAATTGAAGCAATTACGTATTCGTTATTGGAGATGACGAACTAACAAGCCACGCTTATCGTCACATTATGAGTCACACCTAGAGCAAACGAATTACAAAGAAGAGGCGAGATTCAGTGGCCAATGACCGAAACCACATTGAATAAGCGAATCGGTGGCTTATAAAACAGGATGTTAAAACATATACGATATAAAACAGGATGTTAACTTTAACGTTCACGAACTTTCAATTTTTCAATTTCAATTTTTTGGAAATATGAAATTTGGACGAAGAAAAGGAAGAAGGGATGAAAGCAAAATGTTCCAAGTTTCAAATGAGGTTTGCCATAACAACAAAACCTTGTACTTTCTTAAAACTTGGCCCCGATATCATCTAAATTTGTACTGTTACCTGGTTCGGTGATTCATGTCCTTCGGGAGGTGATAGCGTTCGCTCCTTCGCCATTTGTGTTCGATAGGCAACTTCAAGCGTAAACGCACCAACAGGCGTTGGAAACCGGCCAAGGTCGATTCTTTTTGCTTCCGATCCAAGATCCAACTCCGACGTTCCCTCACCCAGTTTGTACAGTATAACAAACGTATCGCAGCTTTGTTTCTTCACGTAGTACCTGGAGGATACACACAAATGAAAACAAGTGCAATACTGTAAGTTGTTAGTGAGCTGTGCCCAAGACTTTTATGAAACATTTTGGTTTACGTTTCTATTGTAAGGGTTGGTCGCTTTCTTTGGAGGCTGAAAAACAAATTATTGATGAAATTTTTCCCGAATGCTAGAAATACTCCCGGATCAAGGGATAGAAGAAATCAGGGTACGCATAAAGCAGCTGGGAAGAGGATTGAAAGAGTTTCAATATGTGACCAGCAAGTATCGGCATGCGAAAATAACTCGTTAGGTACGACAGCACATCCGCTTTTCTGTTCCTTCGTTGCTTTTAGTGAGAATTCAAAGCTCTTCAAAAGTTCTAAAATCCCGAAGAACAATCAGTATTGCGACGCAAAATCGAGATTTTTGCAGTAATGATAAACAATAGAAGAGCTCAATTCAACTCACCTATGCAACGGTGTCATTCTCGCTGCCACCATAGCACTTCGTAGCATTACACTTAGCTGCAGATACAGTTGCGATTTGATATCGTTAGCCCACGTAGATTGTTGATCTTCTTCATCGATAGAAAATGTCCTTAAACAATGTTTGTTTCCTAGGAATCTATTTTACGAAAGAATTTAGAGGAAGTATTACAAGCTATGCCGACTAAACGTATAGAACGAAAAGGAAAATGACATAGAACAGTATTTTTAAAATGAAAAAAGCGTCATACTGTATCGCTAAAGTACATAGAAGAGGAAAAAATAATGAGGAAATCCGCATGAATATAACGAAAGATTAACAACACATTTGAAACAGTCTTCAAACAAATGTTAAGAACTGAGCACCGAATGGTCTGAAGATGGTTAAACGTTGTATATAAGTATTTACAGCATTTGCCAAAATCCGTATGAAAACTCTGTACTTGCTCTCAGAGAATCCGGATAAATTCGTTATGATGCTTTCGATTTAGTGCTTCCTCCGATTAATTCATAAAAGTACGGGAAATTCCAGTTTTTCGAACAAGAAGATGAAAATAAACCATATGAACACGAGGAACGTAAACGCTTTGAGTTTTTGTGAAGGTTTTCTCTTCTTTTTTGCTGAGGACCGATATTTGTGCCAGCAATACAAATGCACTTCAACTTGCGTCAAAAATAGCGCCCCTCTTCTCGATTGGACAAAACCTAACTGTTCACTGACGAAGCAGGAGGAGGTCACATTATCAATTTACATGTTAGGAAGCCCTCATGAATATAACAAGAAGTGTAACATGAAACCTTAAATACCCGCCTCTATGTGAACAAATAAGAAAACTTCGAAACAAAAGGAAAATTCTCGACAACTTTACTGAGAATTGAAAATAAAAGATTAGGTTTAGAAAAAGGATAAAATCACCAAAAACTCACCACGTCTCCATCGGTAAAACTTCGCCATCGCAAGTATACAACATGAAGTCAATAGAAATAGATTTGGCTACGGGTGGAAAGCTGCAAAACTATGGAAGGTATATAGAACGATCAATGTACTTTGCTAACCGTCACTTACCTGCTTATGCTTCGTTTAACTTGTGCGGACACTTCACCAAGCTCATCGATTCGAAGATTGAACCAATCGGGACTGGTGGATGGTAAAGTGCACTCCAGATCAAATTTTTCATTTGTTCGCGATTGCACCACAACCTTAATAAACAAATACATGTGCACAACAACCACGTAATTGTGTAAGATCAAAGATTCTTTCACAAATGAGTTAATATCCAACTCTTTTTTCCAGAAAAAACAAGAGCTTTTTGCTGTGAAAGTGCTTATCCGTATGGTAGTGTTGCTAGTTAAGAAATACAACTCATTTTTTGCACTACTGAGCGAAACATCATGGTCGGGCACGTGTTATCAGACTCTTATAACATTTATGAGCAAGTAATACTTCCAGTATTACAGGTCTGTCACATAAAAATCCGTTTATAAAAAACTTAGACATTAGTTCAGCTTGGCATCCACGTAGCAGCTAAGAAGAAGCAATTTCAGTTCTTGAACTTTTAAAAAGTTTACAAGAACTTAAATGACAAAAATTCGCTGGGATCTTCACACCGATTTCATTCAAAGTATATTTGAACCAAGCGCTCAATATTCATTAACTTGCAACGAGAACTGTGATTCAAATAACTGACCACAAAATTTTCGCAGAATGATAACGACAGCTTGAAATCATAAAACGCTATACCGGAAACGTGCTTCTGTTCGCTTTATCGACTAAGTCACGATAAACGGACGCACATCCCAGTCAGCCGTGGGCAATCTTCAAACACGCTTTACCCGTTGGTTCAATGGTCTCCAACTTTAACATAGTTGACTTCATGTAGCCCACCAGTTGACCATTTTTCACCGCCAAGCTACATCCACTTCTCCCCTTTCCCCTCCCTTCTTATCGCAGCTCTACAGCAAAGCCTCCGAATGACTGAAGTGCCACTCACCTCACTTCCGCCGTACATGTATCAATATTATCGAGCATGTGCAGCAGGAACACGTCAATTTTTGAACTTTATGGTTTACAGCACTGCATGCTCAAAGGGCAGATAGCATTTCGTAGCTATTCATAGTCTCATGTGGTAAGAAAGAGAAACTTTAGAAAAAGTTTCTGAGTGGAATTAAAGAACATGTAGAATCAATAGGAAAGTACAGTTTACGAAGCAACGTACTGGTATTGTGCGAAGTGCACGTCGTGCTTCTCAACCGCTTTTTAAAGTACATTTATATTTTGTGACTAAACAAAACTGATGATGTCGGAGCCTTGATTGTTTGTGTATACGTGTGAGTCGCTTCCTACTTTTTTCAATTTCTGATAATGGAGAGGGACTCATAAGCAGAAAATGCACGTGATTCGAAGCCACCAATTAGAACTGGAAACAAAACATCTTCAAGAACAGCGATCACTAAGAATTGTGTATCTATTCAGCTGCGCTTTACGAGAACGATTAACTCTGTCAATTGTTCCAAAATTGATCAAAGTTCAAGAAATCAGCAATGAGTTTTGAACAGTGTTATAAATCACTTCGATGTTATCGGCCTTAGATCTTAGTGGTTCGAGTGAAGCAAAACCAAAGTGGCAGCCACGTCAATTATAAGATGAAACGTTCATATTCGTTGGAATACATTATCCCTCACAATTGTTTCTTAACTTACTTTTTGGATATTTCATGAAGCAAATTTCTATGACTACACGAAGAAACAATCGGATGTATATGACTGATGTACATCTCAAAGAACCGCCACAGATTTGTTTGGTTTTTCCTAGGAAGCATTAATCAGTGTAATGTTACGGGCTGTAATGTCGGCAAAAACCACTTCTAATGAAACGCTGCCATCCGCAAAGAAGTCAGGTTTTACAGTCACTGTTCTTTCAAACAACGAAGAGCAAATCAAAGTACACATTCGGAAACAAATGTCGTACAATACAGCGAATACAATTGGTTAAATTCATATTTGTGCTTATCAATTTTCAAAAAAGAAGTAAGCTATTTTTGCCGCGCCAAATTTCGAGTGAGGTTGATGCTTGTGTTCGTGGTTCACATAGTTTGGGTGCGTTTTCACACGTATTGTGAATAAAAATCATAATTAAAAAGACATAGCGTTTGGAAAAGATTCGAAACAATTGTTCGATTCTACGGGCTGATATGGTGTAATGCAGTTGAGGTTCCACTCCAAGCTGCAGGCTGCAACTGTATGGTTGCCCGATGGCTTGAAACCGTGCTAGAGCCAATCAAGCCTTTCACTCCTCCGGGGTTGACAAACTGCTGCCAGAGTTGTGTGGGAAAATGAAAACCCTGCCTTTATACCATGGCTAGCCGTCGCGAGTCATTTTGAGGCTGCGAGCGCGTTTGTAAACCTCAAACGATTATGAGCAGAAGTGAACGTGTTGGCGCATCCCAAGCGAATTGATCAACGCCGGACACTTTACCTTTTGCTCTTTACCTATTTTTTTTGCAGCGCTCCTTCTCCACCACAATTAAAATATACAAGTACCTTATTTCAGTCCACTAGGGAATTTAGGACAAAATATCCATAGTGGGACGAAAACTATATCAAGCACTGTGCAGTTGCGTAAGCGGCAGCGCTCGAAGCGGTGTGGTGGTGCATCGAGGGAGGACCCTTTCTAGCACCATTCTTCGCTGCAGCAATGGTCCCACCTTGATAACAACCGATTTTTCGAGCTTCGAGACGGACTCTTACGCAACTGCACCGTGCTTCATGTCGTTTTGATCCCACTACAGATGACTAGTTTGAAAAAATGTAGATGAAACGAATGAATACAGAACACTCATGCAAGACAATCCTCTTGTGAAACTAGGTAATATTCTTTGGAATTAAGATGAAATTCTCAACGAATGACAGCTATTTCCAAATATTATCGTTATGTTAAAGTATGAGCACCAAGTGGCCTCATGAAAACAGAACAAAGCATTCAGCTAAAATAACAGACTTTGGAGGAGGTATAATTTATACTCTCGAATTTCTTTTCACCTAGACAACTGCCATTCAACTGCCAACTGCCATTGGAATTGACATGGATGCAGCTGTACCGCTATTTGACACGCTATTATCAACATTGCTCACCAAATATTCACGTCAACGATACTTAAGGAACGGGAAGCAACTCCCATGAAATAATAATACATATATGGAGTCAATGGTAAAAATTGTCAACACTAATTTTCACTACATATAGTCAACGGCGAATGTGTTCAACCAAATGGGCTCGATGCGTTGAATACGTTCGGTGCCAATTACACACAGCATGAGAAGCACGGAGCACACATGGACATGCCAAATCCCTTTTAATTACTGTTATTATCAAATTACCATTCTTTGACAGCGGTACAGATGCAAATAAATAAAAAAAAACAACTCGACGAATTCCCATAGGGTGGTAATGGTAAAAAATAAAGAGAAAAAATCGAACCTGCACAAGTCGTGTGGAGAAATAGCGGCCGTATTGACGCAGTGTCTTTATATAGTCCGGATTTTCAGGTTGCGCTGTTGAGGATGAAGCTGTCGCAACTTCATCGAGCGCAGTAGAAGATGCAAATGATGATGAACTGTTCGTTCGCATCTCTTAGAAAATGTTACTTTGAAAACCAATTCCTTCGAATCAAAACCGATGTAAAGCATTAAAAAAAAACACAAACGGTACGTTCATTGCGATTGGAACAAACGTAAATGCATAAGAAATGAAAAAAAAAACGATAAGAAAAACAAGTAGAAAAAGTGACACAAATGGCTTTAAAAACGAAAAAGGCGAAAATCAGAACATAAACAAAATTACCTGATACTTTTGGTTTCAATATTCACATGCACCGCTCTGCTTCTCAAGAAGAAAAATTAGATGGATTATCACAACATAAAGAAGAAATTGTCTCAAAAGATAGAATTTTTTTCGTTAGAAGCGCCCGTCAGTCGCCTAAGGGAATGTTGAAAAAAACCAAAACAAACGATTGATTTTGTATAAATAGTAGACGAGTAAAAAGAAATAGTTTCGCAAGAACCCCCACAAACAGTCCGAAAAATGAACAGCGTTCAGACAGCAAAAAGAAATCACATATTATGTATAAAGTGTAAGTTGGACACACAGAATTAGAAGAAAAAGAAACAATTTAGATAGATTTAGAAAGGGTACTGAAGATCGTACCTAAAATTCGCAGAAAACGAGTTACGACAGCATCATCAATGCAATTCCGTAAGTCACAATGAATAGGCAGAAAAAAAGAGAGAACAAGTTTGCAGACAAAAACGAACAAAGAAAATTCGATGAGAGAAACGATTCAGCTGTCCTTCGTAAGAACCGAGATTCCTCATGGATACTAATACTGTACCATGCAACAGATGAAATGACTGTATAATGGGTTCTAGATCGGTCATAAATGAGTGCTATGCTAACTTATCAGTTAAAAGAAAAACAGAGTGTCCGAAATGTATTCCTCTCGCAAACAAGTATATTGTTGCGCAAAAACAACTGAGCGTTGCGACGGTATAAGATGGAAGATCAAATCATATATGTGTTAGAGACGACGTAGAAATAATCGTGTCAAATTTAAGTCAAATTTCTCTGCATCAAGCGACAATAGTGTACACAGCAGAGAAATTGGGGTAACGGTGGCATCGGAACGTTTTTCATACCATCAGTCTAAACAAACATCAATATGAAGGAAGCTGTGCGGAAAAAAAGCGAATAAAATGTGAAGAAGTTGACCTAGAGCATAAACAACTCCATCGACAAAAGAATATGAATACAATTCGGAGGAAATATAAAATCCAAAAAGCAACTAAATAACTCACACAACAAGCTACAACAGGAAAATCTTAGTGGCGCCATTCACAATAGGTCCCAAAATGCATGAACTAAGGTCATATTACACTTCTCACATCGTCCAACTTCTCCCCGATCCTTGCTCTCATAATCAGCTGATATTCGAAACATCACGTCTGCAAACAGCGTAAGCCGCAGGCCTTCCGTTGTCTCTTGGCGCATTGTTCCATGAAAACTCCCATTCATTCGCCGACTTCCATTTTTTTTTTAGACATAGCTGTTTGACGTTGAAAAGACGGCTATTGATTTACTCTGCAGAGCTTCTATTCCCTCATCTAAGCCTAGGAGGTCTAAGATCTGTAATATGATCGGATATTTTGGGAAAAATTAGGGGTCCAAGGGAATTCACAAATTAATCGCTTCTATTGTGTAAGTCCAGAAGTATAAGGTTGTCCTCTGTCATTAGCGCGCTACCTCAAACGCAGATCAGTGTTTTGAACGAACTTATTGATGTGTTGTTTCTTACGCACTCAAAAAGTCATCTCTATTCTACTGAAAAAAGCAAGAAAACCCTAAAATAAACGTTTAGACTAACTTCGTTCGCAGAACGGAATGTGGACGAAGTTACATTCTCTGGTTTTTGATTTTGCGATCCCATTTAAATAAGAAATAAAACAACATTGCACAACAAAAACAACAAAACAAATAAGGAATTATTGTTTCCTAAGAGCTTCTACTCACTATGAGTCACTAAGTTGTCGAAATGCTATGGGTGAGCATTTCCACGACTTTTAACTGTTTCGGACACAAAACCTGTGATCCATAAATGGCGAAGTACGGCACACCAGCAGAAGCAGGATGAAAATGCGAATATTAGAAAACGTTATGCGCCTACCTTGATTTGTTTTCCCTGATTATGAATAGTCCTGCGGTGGGAGTTGCTGCCAATAAAAGTGCTTGTCCCAGAGTCCAACTCAAATTTCTCATCTTTGTTTGAAGCGGAAACACATTTCACAACACAATTGTATATAGTAGCGATGGAGCTATAGAACTAGCTGCTTTTTTTTTAGTTGACTATAATCGCATCGGATTCCCGAACACATGTATTAACGTTTATGGAGAGAATGAAAGCACACAGTGACAGGTCCGGAAGTGGTGAAAGTTAATCGCAGCTGGATTGGCGGTGGAGCAAAGCTTCCAATCAGCTGTTTTGAAGATCTGTTGTGAACAGTTGCGTGTAACTGGAGATCACCCACTAGCCGGTTAGTTCCTCTTTAATCACACAGCACCACTTTCGGATGTTTTCACATAATTTCCATTCGCCACTCATCCGGTAACCTTATAGCTGCAGTTTACAAAATACGAACTATGAGAACAAGTCAAACTTCTGTGATTCATCGAAAAAAAGCTAAGATTTCATCTCAACCAAGTAGAAAATATCGAAATGATAACATAATTCAAACTAGTGAGAAGAAAATACCAAAAGAGGAATGACTACCCATTCAGAAAACTTCCGCCATGGTGGTAGGTGTCGATGCACTTCGAATAGCAAGAGTGAGCAACAAAGAAAAGTCGAGTGACGTCGCACCACATCGCTGAGCACTGCGCGAAAATGTAAAATACATAAAGGATGTCCATCATTTTCTGTACATTTCTTACTCCATTTCTTTCTCCAGGCAATTCGCATAGCCTCTTAAGCAATAAAATGACTATTCCTTCTTAATTGGTCACTTCCAAAGAGGAGAAAAGGCAAAGTGCATGTCTTAAAACCGTCGTTTTGATGTTGTGTAGAAAATATCTTTCTGGAACAACACGCGTTCTGAGCGAACAATCAGAAATCGTTATAAAAGACAAAAAAGGTGTTTGATGTTTATCAATGTTTTTTCAGGACACTCTTAAAGGCAGCAACGTATCAATCTTCGATGCTTCGATCTCTCGTGAACAATGTAGGTTTCGGGGTGTAGATTATGAGTATCAGCGTGGCCATGCTCAATTTTCCTTAACTGTGCTGAAAAACGGCGTGGGAAACAGCCTCGGTTCCTACGACGGTTGTGGATACAGCGCGTGTACAAGTAAGGGACGTTCTAACGTACCTCGTAGGAACAAAGTCCGTTTCTCACGCTGCTTTTAGGACGATTGAGGGAGATTAAGTGTGGCTTTTCTCATACTCGTAATCTTCACTCCAAACTTTACAACGTCCCCGGGAGATTAAAAGATCGAATTTTTTTTGATACGCTGTCTTTAACATTAGCTCAGAATAGTAGATGTTTATGACCAGGTGCTAATTTATCGACACCGAAAGGATGAAAGGTTTAGTTTGCTTTGGAGACTTAAGAACCTTTAGAACATAGACGCATTGTTGATCCTTGCTGAACAATGGAATGTAAGATCGAAAATAAGTTATAGTCGGGTCAAAACGGCAAGAAACACGGTGCATCTGCGTACGCTCTCGAAACAACGCTGTGGAAGCAGCAGTTGGAACCGAAGTGGGACCAGAGCAAACTGCAGCGATGAATGGTGCCGGCAAGGGGTTCACCACGCTCCTAGCGGCTAATCTCCACCGCACCGCCTCGAGAGAAGCCACGTACGCAATTACGTACGTGCTTTATGTCGTTTTACCCTACTATAGACGGTATTTTACTTGTAAAATTAAGAACATCACGGAACAAGTTTGTCCAATTTGTAGCATGTTTAAAGAAAAATAATCGTCTTATATGTAGTAGCCATTTCACAACAGCCACCAATATCGTTTCCCATGAAACTCAGAATAAGCTCTGAAGCTGTGGAGAAGAAACAAAAAATTGCATCAGAATTTGCATGAGGAACTCTCTACCCGCTTTGCTAGGACAGGAAAACAGCACGATCTACTTCATGATTGAGTCACATTTTTCTTGGGGTTGGTGTTAAATGTAGTGGTGTTAAATGTAAATTTTCCGAGACCATGACTGTTCACAATTTTCCGCGCTACCAGCGCGAGCTATAATCGGGTCAAAACGACATGAACCACGGTGCAGTGGCGTAAGCGGCAATGCCCCAAGCGGGGCGGTGGCGGTTGGAATCTAGGTGGGACCGTCGCGAACTGCAGCGACGAGTGATGCTAGCGCCACTTTGAGCGGAACATAGACGCTTACACAACTGCACCGTGCTTGTCGTTTTGATCCGACTATACGTCCTTTGACGGAATGGAGAATAGTGTGCGTCTCTTGGCTCCCTCTTCTACCATGACATATACATCAATGCACGATCGCGTGCAGCTTGAGTCGTGCAGAAGTATACAAGTAACGCCATAAATTGTATTCCATCGCTTGGTAAGCTCACTATCAAACAGCATCTATAGCTTCATCACCACTGTTAATACAGAGACTTGGAGTGCACTTACGTTTCGAGATAAGAATCTTACGTTCAAATCAGAAACTGGACTCTGATTACATCAGAATTGCGTCTACGACAATAAAAAAAGACTGTACAATTTATTGACAAGAAATTTCCGTTCCACAACACTACAACAACTCTATACTCGCTCCAGCAGATGCAAATGCATGATACACAAGCTTATCGCCAAGATATACAGGGCATACGTCATCAATTAATGCCACCACTATGCCGTTCCATCCAATAACATGAGCCCCATAAGAATGGGACGTGCGGCATCGAGTTACAAGCTTCTCCACGTCCTTTGTGGTGCAATCGAAGTCCTGAATAAAAGAAAGTCATTGAGGCACTTGATATGTGGTGGCTAGGTTTAATCCCTAAACAAATTGGTTGCGTTTTTAGAAATACAGTGTTTGTTTTTCTGTAAAGTGTACAATTGTCACCGAAAGCATTGCGGTGTCCTGGCGTGTTATGCCTTTGGCGGAAGCTGGCAGTGATACCCACCTTCTCTCTGCAACCGCCGATTGAGCGCGAGATTATCAATGGCGTGATGAAGACGAACTTCTATGAGCTCCTTTTTCTCATTTTTTTCTTTTCATATGGTTGCGCATTTCGCATTAATTATGACTAGGATTACTTCATATACGCAGCAAAACCCTTTTTCGTTGAAATCGGCGCCATCACCGCATCGATCACTGTGCCACTGTTCGGCGGATACAGAGCGGCAGGATATTAAGCCCTGTCTCTGACCACGACGCCAGCTAGACATGGCACCTTCGACCGCGACTTATGAATTGGAGGCAATATTTGCTATATACAAAGACTGTCATATACTCTTTAAAGATTGTCACGCCAGGATGATTTCTGAAAAGGCTAAAGAAATAGTGGCACCCCAAGTCTTGGTTCTAAGATAACAAGAAGACTTTCAGCAAAAAAAAGGAGCAGTACAAGAAGCTAGATGCGGAATAGATTATAAGTTACGATCCAGAACCCCTTTAGAATCGGACATAAGTGGTCGAAGAACGTAACGGGTTAGGGTCTTGAACTACATACAATGATGCTTCTCATAGTGAAAACATGTTGAACCATATCTTAGCCGTACACTTTGACATTCTGGATTGAACGAATAAAACGTGACAAATAAGAAAATGGTGGAAGTTGAAAATTCCTGCGAGAGACGCGTTTAAAATCGCAGTTTCAGCTGGTGTAGAAGTATCGGGAAGAATCAGAATTGTAAAAGTTGGTACAGTCCATCTCAAATGAGCATCAGTTCCCAAATATTCCAAACGATACCTTAGTGAAGCTGTCATGAGATTCGTTGAAAATCCTTCCCATGGTTAGTAAATCTCGAGTTTCACAAGCTCGTTCGAATCTGTTCACTCGAATTGCTTCACTAAACACGTAACGAGCAGTGGAACGAATTTTGAATTGTGTCACTAAAATTGAAAGCTAGTGTGATGATGGAAAACATAGCATGGAAACATTTTAGTTGGTATTCAATTACCGTGTTTTATTTCTTCGGACAAGCACTCCTCAAGTTCCTCAGGGCCTAGCAATTGTTCCAACTCGGTTCGACTAGAAGTCTCCGGCAAATTCTCGCACAATGCAATCATATCCTCCAACCGCTTGCCAAGTGCTTCCTACAGTACGACCTTTTATTTGCACCACAAGAGACTATGAACGACTAAAACCCTAACTTGTACATCCCTAAGTCGAACATACAGACACGTCTTGCCAGCGTTCCGTAGAAGAAGCTGCAAAGCACTTCAATTTGCGCAAGACATGTTCTTATGAGAGCTAAACTTTACATTACCAACTTTTCCAGCAATTTTGCCCTCTGCGAGATGTAGATGGCGCGAACACAGGGACTGAAATAGTGCAATATAAGATTCGAAAAACGACATTTCTCAAAATTTAAAAACCATATTCGACTAAGCAAATGTATACTTTGTAGCACGCACTGTAAGAAATGGAATGCATCTGGGGTTTGCGCGGCGTGATTTTTACAATTTTCTGGAAGCGGCAGTTTAGAATCCTTTAATTTTCATCTTGAGTAAACAAGGTCTTCTCGATGAGCCTTTATTTTTTTTTCAAAGCCCCACTTTAGTCGGTGCACTTTATACATGCTCAAAAGCGTTGATTTGCGGCCTTTTGGGAACAGTAAACGCATACAGTTGTATGCAGCATATATAATAGTTGCGCCAAAACGACATGAAGCAAGGTACAGTTGTGTAAGCGGCTGGGCTCAAAGCGCTGTGTCGGAGATAGCGGTTGAGTCGACGTTGGACTATCGCGGACTGCAGCGATGGACGGTGCTAGTAAGGGTCCCCATTTGATTCTAACCGTTACGCTCCGCTCCGAGCACAATCGCTTGAGCAACCGCACCCTGCTTCATGAAGCTTTGACCCGACTATAGCTCGTGCACGTCCAAATTCAAGGATGAATGTTTCAGAGTCATCACCTTCTCACAATTTTTCAATCTTCTAACAAAGAAAATGACATTAGCTAAAACTTCTGGAAGCATTTTTTTCAATTTAGTAGTTTAATAGCGCTATCTACGTTAATACCAGCACTAATCCATCTAGGGCTATGTATTCGTATTACAAGCATAGTATGAAGCAAAAACTTCAATTAGAATAGGAAATGAACCTTGTTCGACACCTCTCCACTGTGTAGCACGTCAAATACGGCGATATGTGGGACATTGACAAGATGAGAGCGCAATGGGAAAAAATCGAATCGAACGCCCATATCGTCCCGGCCCAGGATCTGGAGGATAAAACGTACGTTTGAAAGAAAAATTGGTTCTATGTTTGCTAACCCCCCTGAATAATGTTTATACCAACAACTATACTGATACTTGATACTTAAACAACTAGCACATCTTTTCAATTTCTGTAAAGTTTATAAAGTAAATTTATGTGAAAATAACCGTACTTGTGTGAGATGAACTAGTCTGTCACCAGTCTTTCCGACGTACTCCTCTCCTCGAATGCATAAGTTGACTAGTTCTTCCCTGAATAATTAATTAATTAATAACAGATAACCAAATACTAATTTATAAGAAATGTAATGCTAGTACCAATCCTAGTAGTTTTAATTGAAATGGTAACGTATGCAGGAAAAAATTTTAAGCATGGTGACAGCAGAAGACAGTAAGACTATACAGTAAGTAATTTGCACCAGTGTTCCGCATACTCACCGCGATATCCCTTCAAAGCCTTTGCCAGTATGAATTGCCCAGGTAGTAAGAACTGCGGCACAAACGATAGATGAACTGCTTGATAATCCAACTGAAGGTGGAATACATCCTGAAATTAAGGAACTACGGGTACGTAGCTTGTGAATTCTGTAAAATTTCCTATATGTTTTGACGAGCATAAAACGCAGAAGTCATACGAATGAATTGTCATTCTTTCACTCTTTACCTTCCATATTTTAAGTTATCTCAAGTTCAAGTAGTTCTGTACAAAAGCACAGTATTCAGAGCAATATTGATATGTGGTGAATCACTGACGTACTGACCTTCCATCAGTAGATCAAATCCAACAGGATCAATTTTCAACCGCTCCACAACGCTCTTCCAGCCGGCAAGAATGTAGTCAAACCATTCCGGACATGATGTCCCGACCCACTCTGATGGCAAGTTCAGAACATGCTGCCTATAAAGAATTCGTCTACTCGTCTGAAAATCCAATCTCTCTTTATTAAAGATCTTTGATGCCGTTGATGTTTGAACTTGGACGTCACTTATTAACAGGTGCGGCACAAGGATCAACCCAAAGCGACCCGTTTCTTTTCTAAGCAATATAATATGGAGGAGAGAAAACATTTGGAATTTTTGGGAAAATTACTTCATGGTTGCTTTTCTAACAAACACAAATAGAGGCACATCCGGACGGATCTCTGTAAAGAAATAACCTGTCTGATATGATAAAGATTCAGCTTTCACGTCAAGTTAACATGCAATCTCAATGTGTGTTCCAAGAGAAGGGGCTCCTTTTCAGATACAAACTCAACTTCCAGAAAATGATCACGAACATCTTCAACATTTCGTACAGTGTTTCCACTATAATATAATACTACATCATAGTCTCTAAGTCCTCTCCTCTTGAAACCTCGGCATTGGGAAGTGTTGAATTGAAAACTATTATACATCATTACAGCCTTACACTTACTGACAAGAACGTAAGTGAGAGGGTTAAAGGGAGACGAAAACGACCGTAATATATAGAAATTAGGAAAAACAAATCCGTAACAAGTAAGGGCAATTTTTACATTCACTTTTTTTCGTGTTTATCATAACTTTAACGTTAATTAAAGACATTACCCCACCAAGCTGTAGTGGTACGGATTTCCGGTGGAGTATTCGTATACGGAATCGTAGATTATTGAGAGAAGGATGATCCCGTCCATTTCTTCCTAATTGCCGTAGAAAAATTGCCTTGTGCATGCGCGCATCTTCCGGGCCCCGTTTTTTATGGAAATAAGGAAAAAATGGACGGAATCACACCCCTCTCAATGATCTACGTTCCCGTATACGAATACTCCACTTGAAATCCGCATCACCTCAGATTCGTGGTATGCTGCTTTTAAACAATGTGAGAAGAAATAGCTGCAGGTAATTACAACCACGTGCCTCATTACAGCGAGTAGTAGCGGGCAAATACACTAGACACATGCCTCTGAGGTTTTCGAAGCGCGAAGAAAAAAGTACAGGATGAACAATCGATTTTTGAGCAACGCTTTAACTAAATACTTACCTATATTCTTCATCAGTATTCGAGATACGAATGTCGGATCTGCCATTTAGAGCAGCAAATATTTCTGATCCGGTATCCGTCGCTATTGAAATCGTTCCATAACCGTGGTCGACAATGTGTTCACCTGATATTTTCACGATCACTGATTATAAAGGAATGAACGTTAGGGACGATGAACTCCAAGTAAAATACAGCATTTCGCATAGTAGTATTACGCATTGCTAGAGAAAAGGATCAGTCATGTCTCAGTGACAAATCTCTTCATATACCTCAACACCAACTTTAATTACATGAAGTTCGAGCAAGGTGTAATTTTTCGCCTCAAAACCTGGATACTTCAAACTGGAAACAAAGAAAGAGTGTACATTCAGAATGTAAAGTAGTTAAAAAGCACATGCACTATCTATGATCGATACCGGCATAATCGAAGTTATTAAAAATACTCACCGATAAGATTCAAATATCCGGGACAGATCACATGTACGGTAGGTGAATGACCGTAGACGTCGAAAAACATGTCGGGATTCATTTTCTGCTTTCATCTAAAGCTGAAATTTGAGAAAACATTCAACTTCATGAGCATGTGAGCATGGCTGTTCAGTGACAAATCGAAAGGACATGCAAAACACATGACTGGAGACAACAATTTCTCGATCAGATATCAGGCGAATAAAGTGCAAAAGCAGCGAACCTGTCGAGAACGTGACCTGCACCAACCACTAAATCTCAATGGATCTGAAGAATTTCCACATTCCTGAATGAATCGACACATTACGGAAATTTTGTAAGCGTAAGAAAGAAATACGACAATGATACACCCATTATTTCAAGGTACAAGCAACACTTGACTGAACACTTTATCTATCGATCTTTGCCCATCGAAAAAAAAAGATTGTAAAAGTTATTTAGTTACGATACGCTACCAAATGGAAGATCTGTAGTCGCAACAGAAAACTTCGAACTTTTGCAAACGAACAGAAACGAAAATACTGTGTGGTTGTTATGCAGCTAGTAAGAGCAGATCCATTGAACATCGGTACAAGTGGTTGGCGGCACGACGTCGCGCGCGACGAATGTTCTAAAAGTTGTTTCCAGAAGTTCTCCCACTCTGATCTCTTCTTCCGATAGTAAAAAGTATAACTCCCTCTAAGTGAACATTCCTAAAGATTGCTGGAAAAAGGACATAGTCGGTGGCAAAAATATCCATCCGGACAAGCGCATCTTCAAATAGCCGGGATAGCCTTCGAGGACAGCACAGAGGAAGGTGCTCGCGCATATTAAGTAATGTAAGATCGTGCGCGAATGAAGACGCGTCGCGTTCGCTCGAGTGAACACATACTGTGTCTACTATATCTATACCTTCCGCCAATGTTTGAATGAATCAAACGGATTCCAAGCGTATTTCAGCGCGAACACTATTGTGTACATGTACGAAGTGAGAATGACCCATATATGTTTTGCGAATAATTTTCGAAAATATTTTCAGAAGTTCCATCGTATAATAAGTTGAAACCACAACGAGAAACAAGTAGCAATCTAAAAATGAAGGAATCTTTCTAAAAAAAATCCGTTTGGGATGCGCCAACGCTTTCACTTCAATTCAGAATAGTTTGAAGTTCAGGGACGTGTGTTTATTTTATGCAGTGATTTGCGGAAGCTGGCCAATGTATCAAGTCAGTGTTCTTTTAAGTTCTACGGCATGGTACTAATCTACCGACTTCTGTAGCGATGAAAGACCTGGTTGGCTCTAGACCGGTTTCGAACCATCGATCGATCGTCCAGCCGCAGCAGAATTTCTTACCAACCACGCCACTTCCGCAAAATATAGATTGTTTTAGGAGAATGACACAACAGAGTTCAAATGTCCTTTAGATGGCGGTGTATGGATCATTAGACCTCCTCGCAGCTTTCGTTTTGAAGTTGCCTTCGAGAACAACCGAAAAAAGAGGCGAAATATTCATTGGCACGAAGCCACAACACTGACCAAGTTCTATGCCCAGAAATCTATTGTGGACTACACAGTGCATGTTCAGATTTCACAGATGAATCTGACAAAAGGTGAATGTTTTGAAATTTTTCGAAACAGTTGCTTCTAACAATTGTTCATCTATTTTGGTTTGGGTCAGTTGTTTTTTTTTCTTGATAATGTGGTTTCACTCTTTTATTGCATAGTTACGAATGGAACAAATTAAGTGTTGGCAGTGTTCACTGGTCACGACGACCGATTTTGACAGATTTCTAACTTTTGTGCCTAAGCCAGCGGTCGCGATCGAGGTTGGACCTCGTTGGCTCTACTCATATCTGCAGTCCGAGACTGCACTTGGTCTAGCGACGGTCCCAGCTTGATCGCGACCGCTGGCTTCACCGCACCGCCTCGGCAGCCCGCAGAATCCTACCAACGCTGGGAGATCACACGTGAGCGTCCGAGGATCTTCGTCGGCGCTAAAGGCGAGTAGTGCACCTTTTACTGCCAACTTTTGGATAGTTGAATAGAATAACATATAGATCTCCATCAGTAACTCTTGTCCGTTCTCGGTTACGGCATATGAAACTCACTGCAGTTGCGTAAGCAGCTGCGCTCTAGGCGGCGTGGTCGGTTGGGTTCGGGTGGGACTATCGCAGCTTCACTCGGAAACCAGCGATGAGTTGCGCAGCGAGATCCTCGCCTCCCCTTCCCCACTTTTTTGTCCAAACAGCGTCGCTTCGAGCGCATCTGCACTTTACCGAGGCTAGTTGAACTCTGTGGGCTGTATTTTAACGGACCAACTGTATTCTTCAAACACGCCTCCATAGTTTTCCGAATCCGATCAGAATTTTCTAGACTACAAAACCCTATTCCTTGTCCAACACACGTGCGTGATTACAGTATTTTTTATTGTTGAGGAATGAAAATCACAGAGCCCAAGATTTGCCTCAGAGGAAGACTCACAAGCGGATTTCTAACGTAACCTTGACATTTTTTTAACTGATCCATCTCTTTAATGGTTTTTTTATATAAGTGAGTACCAGCTACATTCAGGTGAGAAAACTAAAGGAAACTGGTTGAATAACTCAGAGATCTTTATCATTTCGAACGAAGTCTTCCAAGAATTAAATGTGAATAAAGCATTTCAGTCATAAGAAAAGTAGTATCAGCCGAGGAATCATGATAACAACATCCTTTACATTTTGACTTACACTAGTTGATGTTAGAAACAAAATGTTGAACTCTAAACATAACGCACGTACGTACTACGTACGCAAGTCCTGCACATTGTTACTGATCGACTGATTTCATTCGACTGTCTGTCGCCTTGTTTTGCTCTTGCACTTCGCCCCATGCGCTCTTCATCATATTGACAGTTTCCAGATCATCTGCTTCTCTTCTGTCTGAACCTTTTGTGACAGTAATCTAAGTCAAAAATCGAAAAAGCAAGAAAACAGCAGGAAAACCAGCACTGTTGAGGTAAACGATGTGTATATTCCGGTCAAAACGACATGAAGCACGGACAGTTGCGTGAGCGGTTGCGCTCGAAGCGTTGCGGTGGAGACAGCGGTTGGGGTCGAAGTAGGTACATCGCGAACTGCAGGAAATGAAATAGTGTCAGGAAGGGTCCTCTCTAAATCCTAACCGCTACGTGCTAAGTGGTACCGCTTCGAGAGCAGCCCTTTATGTATAGTCGGACTAAAACGAAATGAAACACGCTGCAGTTGCGTAAGCGGTAGAGCTGGAAGCGGTGCGGTGGAGTGTAGCGGTAAGAATCGAGTTGCGACCGCGGATTATAGCGAGGAACGGTGCCGACAAGGATCCCCTGGATTCTAACCGCAACGCTCCGTAGAACCGCTTCGAGCGCAACCGCTTACGTAACAGGAACGCGCTTGGTGTCGTTGTGTTGACCTTACTATAAACTTATTTTGTAGTCATGTACACAAACCTGCATCAGACCCTTCCGCAGGTGTTCCCCCAGCTTCGGGTGTAGTCCTCATACCAACCACCGGAGCCTTATCGGTCTCTTTGGACTTATTTTTCGCTTCTTTCCGACCGCTCTTTTTCTCCCTCTTCTCCCTCTTCTCCTTTATCTCCTTTACTTCCGCTTTTTTCTTCTCTTCAACGGGGAATGTGGATGGATCGTCTGGATTGTAATTGAGTGGAGAACGTGGCTTAAAAAGAAAGACAAATTCATCAAGACATCCAGTTTATTTGTTCGATAAAGTTTGCTCACCCTTATCCTCACTCTCCGATAACAAAAAATTGTCGCAATTGTTGCTGCTATTATTGAACCGTAGGGGTCAGTCATTTAGTGATATAGTGTGAGAGTCAGAATTTGACGCTTTTCCTTAAACGTTGTAGATAAAACAACAAGTGTAATGGCTATACAAGTGTACTCGATGTCGAAACGGTTAATTCCGATGGGAACGACGCGATCTTTGCAGCAATGCATAATTTCTAGGGTAAGGTGGGGGACTGGGAACCGCGCTCTTATTGAACTGTACTCGATCTACACTTATGGGGGAAAAAAGTCCGTGGAGCGCAAAAACCGTGGAGAGTCACGAATTAAGGATTATGGAGCAGCCATTTCCAAGGCTAGTTGTTTGTTTTGTTGAAAGTACCAAATGGTATACGCTAGCCATTCACTTCTGGTAAGGTTCTTTGGAAGGTTTGGTGAAGTTAAAGCAGTAGTAGTTCCAACTTTATCTCCTTCTCTCCCTTAGTAGTCGATCATTTAAGATTAATGCTTAGGTTTTAGGGCCTCGACTGACGGACTGACAATTCAATTCCAGTGATGAATTGTTGGCTGATGTACTACAGCCTTCTCACTTTTTTCTCGAATGGTCAAATGGTAAAGATATTTGACTGTTAACTGGTCTTTGCGCTCCATTGACGTTTTTTGTGCTCTAAATGCTGGTCGAGTCCCGTCCATTAAGAGCGCGGGTGAGTAGCCTCCTCCACAAATCTGACGGTGGTTTCAAACGTAGTACTGTGAACGGCGGCAAAGGGTGTTTGATTGAATGGACTGAAGACAGAAGAAATATAGTCGGGTCAAAACGAATCTGAAAATCAGTGCAGTTGCGTATGCGGCCGCGCCCCGTGTGGTTGGGACTGTGGTTGGGATCGACGAGGGGACTCCCACTAACACGTCTTTGCAGCTAGCCATGGTCCACTTCGATGCGAACCGCTAGTTCCATTGCGGAGATTGCAGAGGAGCAACTGCACCGAGGTTCAATCCGTTTTGAACCACTACATATGTTAGTTAGAGAAATTACGAGCGTTACAGTAGCGGGCTGAGGTCAGCCGAATAAGAACGTCGACTATAAATCTAGAAGTTTTCGTATTCATTCGATTTGTGTGCTCAGATTCCCTGAAACACGTTTCACGGGCACTGACCTGCAGAGGTTAGCTATTCTTCTATCTTAAACGCATCACCCAGCGAATCTGAGGTAATGCAGATTTCAAGTAGAGTATTCGAATACGGGATAGTAGATTACGGAGAGGAGTGTGGTTCCGTCCATTTCTTCCTAATTCCCGTAAAAAACGACCCGGAAGATGCGGCGCGTGCACTAGCCTGGCGCGCTCCAGTCGAACTCCTTGTAGAAAATAGTGCGCCAGAACGCCCGAAGCCGTATCTTCCAGGCCGTTTTACCGCAATTAGGAGGAAATGGACGGAATCATTCTCCTCCTCATAATCTATAATCCCGTATACGAATATTCGACCGGAAATCCATACCACTCCGGATTCGTGGGATGATGCCTTTAAGATCTTATTTAGATCTGTAATATTATAAGAATCTCCTACCTGAACGCTAAGTAGCTACCGCATTCGCTGAGAAACTAACAAGAATGGAAGGGAAGAGGAGGAATGTAGTAAATATAGTTTTCTCAGGGAAGGGATGATAACTTATTTGATTCAGTTCCCGTAAAATCTAGCAGATTGATTACAGTATCGAGTGCGGTTGTATATGATCCCAATCTTGACATTTATTGTTCTGTGGTAGAACCACTGTGACATGGTATGCAGTAGAGTCAAGACGACATAAAGCACGTTGCCGTTGCGTAAGTGGTTGCGCTCGGAGCAGTTCGGTGGAGCGTAGCGGTTAGGATCCAATGAGGACCAGAGCTACCACCGTTCATTGCAGCAGTTCCCAACTGTCCCACCTCGATCCCAACCGCTATCTTCATCGCACCGGTTTGAACGCAACCGCTTACGCAACTGCATCGTGCTTCATGTCGTTTTGATCCGACTATACATGCGCCGATCCATCAATACGATCAGCTGGGAATGGGCTCCGTGAACAACAAAATATAACTGAGAGCCGCTATGCGAAACTAACCAAGGGAAAAATATTAATTTTGAACCGCGGTTAACGTGAATGTGGACTAGAGCAGGTGTGGCGCAGTCGCTTAAAGGTTCGCCGTGGCCGCACGGTCGATGGTTGGAAACCGCTCTAGAGCCAAACAGGACTTCCATCCTTCCGGGGTCGAGAAATTGGTACCAGATTTTCTTGTCTGCGAGAATAAAAACATTGACTTGGCGCATTGGCTAGCTTCTGCAAGTCATTGTTTTGGGGCCAGTTATATAGTCGGGTCAATACGACATGAAACACGAGTGTAGTTGATGTGCATTTGCGTACGCGCTCGAAACGGCGCTGTGGAGGCAGAAGTTGGAACCGAGGTGGGCCCGTCGCCGACTGCAGCGATTGGTGGTGCCATCAAGGATTTTGCCACGCTCCTAGCCACTACGTTCCACCGAAGCGCCTCGAAAGAAGCCGCGTACGCAATTGCGCACGTGTTTCATGTCGTTTTGACTCTACTATACGTTCGTAAACCTCAAACGGTTCTGAATTTAAGTGAACGCGTTGCTGCACCTCAGGCGGACTGATTAACGCCAAACGCTTTATCCTTTGTCCTATAAATATAGGGGAATGCTAAACTGAGACATTTCAGTTATCAACTTGTCGTAAGATGAGTCAGTAATGTAAAAATTCGTGCAGCCTAGAATGAAAGGGATAAAGAGCCCTATTTCTTGGCAAAGCTCGATTCGAAACACACCTACTTCTTGTTTTCGGATCTATTGTCGAACGATTCGTATGAGATTCATCCGACAAGCTTTGAAGACACCAATTGTGACAATAGTCAAGATTTTTCGCGCTTAGCTGGCTCTCCTCGTCTCTTAGTTGAAAAAAATGAATAGCTCGGTTGTTCAATCTCGATGTGTCCTTTATTTCTTTTGTCATATCCGCTTGATAGGAATTTTATCATTTTGTTTTCTTTGGAGTTAGCTGAGAATATCTCACACTTTGAAAAAAAAAGTACTTTGTTTTCCAATAATCCCTCATCAGCAATGTAACATTAGCCTTTTTTTTAATTAAAAGAAAAGAGTGCATCTCTAGCAGTAGATACAGTCAGGTTAAAAAGCACAGTGCCGTTGCGTAAGCGGCTGCGCTCAAGGAGACGGTGGAGCTAGCGGTTGGGATCATTGAGGGACCCTGGAGTTCCCTAGCAATTGGAATAGACATGGGACCATCCATCGCTGCAGCTCGCGATGGTCCCATGTCGATTCCAACCGCTACGCGCCACCGCACCGCTTCGGGCACAAGCGCTTACGCAACTGCGCCGAGCTGGATGTCATTTTGACCCGACTGTACCTGAGCGCTATTTGTCTAGAGGAGATCAGAGTTACGGTAGCCCGCACTTTTGCGCACAAAATTGGATGTTACAAAATGTACAAAGGTTCAAATCAACCCTGACCAACCTTCCCTTGAGGGTTCATACCTCCAGCACTCGTTGTTAGCATGCAAGAAAAGCACTAGAGAATTTTAGGAAAGAACTGGAAACATTTTTATTTTTATTTTATCTCAGCATTACCATATTGGAGCGCAATTACAGTTTGTTATTAGCGGCACCAAGATCAGGAGGTGGTTGCACTTGCACGGCACCCCATGCGCTGCGCATATCGTTCACAGTCTCCATATCGTTCGCTTCTCGAAGAAGTGCTAGAAAATAAAATAAATAGCTCCATTTGATAAATAAAGACTGACTTTGGCATTCGCCATACTTTGCTCTCATTTTCCATGACCATGACGACGACCTCGGAGAATCTTCCCGTCATACAAGATCCATATTGAAGAATGGAATCGTCACGTCACCACCAAGTCGTAGTCAACGATAGCAGAGTGTAGCGGAAACCTTAGCCTTCCAGTAAGGAATCACTTACTTTTAGGCGGGTTCATCATCGAATTTGCAGCTATAGGAGGACTTGGCGGTTTCTTTCCTTTACTACCTTTCTTCTCCCTGCTTTCCTTGCTTTTCTTTGCCTTTCCATCATCACTTCGTTGTGAAGGTGGGAACGTTGACGGATCATCAGGATCGTATTTGAGGGGCGAAATTGGCTGTAAGAACGACGACTCTTAAATGCTCAGCGTTTTTCGTCTCTCTCACTATGGCTTTTGTCATGCTAAAACGCAATCTATGTCTTATTGTGGCGACTAAGACTTGAACAGGCAACTATTTCTTCCTTAGGTCTCATTTTCGATCTATTTGAATCCTTTGTCCGTCATCCGGTAATAGCGACAGCTAAATTGTTGATGGCATAGTTGAATCAAAACGACATGAAGCACGGACAGTTGCGCGAGCGGCTGCGGGCTCGAAATGGCGCGGTGGAGAGAGCGGTTGAAATCGGGGTGGGACCATAGCGAACTGCAGAGATGGGGGGGGAGGGGCGGTAGCGAGGATCCTTGCACGATCCTAACCGCTACGCCCCACCGCGCCGTATCGAGCGCAGCTGCTTGCGCAACTGTCCGTGCTTCATGTCGTTTTGACTCGACTATATCTTAGAGTTGTCGTTCACCACGATGGAAATGGGGATTTTACAAATTGAAGACATCAGTCATGGAAATCTGCCCTGGAATACAGGAATGGAGTCGCCGACATTCTAACGAGGACGGATCATGGAGCAATGCTATCTCATTGACGAATAATATATGTCAAAATCAAAATAATTTAATTACCAGCTTCTCTGGTTGTCCACCACAAGTGACAGTAAGTACTACGAGAATCATTAGTGAGTAAACGTGCAAAATAATATGATGCACCAATGGTACCATTGAATTTTGATGTTATTTCTGAAAAGAAAAGTTTTCAGTGACTCCAGTGAAGCACAATTTTTGCTGCAATTTCTAGATTATGAAGTGGCTCCGCTTTTTTAGAATTAAATTGAACTCAAAGGGACTACATTGCATAACAATTAGTTCGTAATGGCATTCGCAGTGCGGCAAGTAAAAGAACAAGAATTTTGGTTGTCCAGAAGAGCGTCGGTTTTATAATCCGTTGAGAGAATCATGTTCTTCTTAAAATACATTCCATGCGTCACTTGAAGAGAGGAGATGGACAGGTTGTTTGAAGGAAGTGCAAGAGTTCTACCGCACGCGTAGCTATCCTCCTGGCAAACATAAATGGGTAATTTCCCTCATTCAGAAGCGTTTCATTAGAACCATCCGTGTGAAAATCACGGGTTTATTGTTTACTTTTTATTTTTCTTCCCCAAGGTCATTGTTTATACGGCAGTGAAACCAGCATCATTTACAGCAGATACGGTACTGGACAAAACCGTTACATTTCCAGTGAGGACACGCATTGGCCAGCTCCATAGGTCGGCAAAGCGATGACCAATAAGGTGATGGCGCCGATAAACTCTTTTTCCTTCCTTCGATAGCTTTTCGTTCTTGTCCGTTTAGGTGTGCACGATTAAGATTACTTCATATTCGTATTTGTAGCAAAATCTTTTTTCGGCGAAGGAGGCACGTAGATCCCCGATTTTCTTAGGATCTAGTGACGACTTTATGATTTTACTTAATCTGCCATAAAAGTGCACAAATTCCTTGACAGTATGCACTCACCGAGATGTTTTACTTAATCCACAATAAGCATGAGCACAACTAAGAAAATTGATGCATACTCAAAAGTGAAACGTTATCAAGATATCTGATATGTGATCGATATTGATCAGTACAGGGACCTATACCATTTAAGCAGGGCAATTTATAGCTGAATGCGAAAATGAGTACTGTGAGTATCTGAAAGGTTTTACACTCTCACAGTACTGTGACGTGCCTTTAGGAAAAGAGTTGAAGGGAACGTACTACAGAATTGAGAGGTTAGGATCTCTCCAGGAAAGGATCTCCAGGGAGGCTTAAAGGAAGCGTATCACGAAACCGATGTATTGTGAAAACCTGATGGAAAATATAGTGGTTGAGGTGCAGATTACGAATATGAGCGTGGCCTGATTTCTCCTGATCGTCCTAAGAAATGGTATGGGAACAGGGTTTGTTCCTACAAGGTACGTTAGAACGCGCTCATTGTATACCCTCCGATCTCAACAACATGTTCACTGGCCTTAATTGAATAAATCGCTGAGGAGTCTTTATTGATCTTCGATCGCTCGCTCGTGGACGCGATGCGTGCAGAAAGGCATAGTGTCTTCACGTACTTCGCAGAAACAAACGCCCTTTCTCAAGGCCTTTAGAAGAAATAGAGTAGGATCACGTATGCTCGTAATTCTCCCTAATAGTCCTAAAAACCGCGCGGCGCGTGTGCAAAGGTGGCGCGTTGTTAGGCTCTTCGTAGGGAAAATCGCAACAGAATAATCTCGACGTCATTTCTGATGATGATTAGCGAGGATTGAGCGTGGTTACGTCATACTCGTAGACCACACCCCTGACCTCTTTTTCATTAATGTTGCCATCCTCCAATGAAAACTCCCCACAACAAAAATCACTGAACTGGAATGAGTCCCTACCTATCATAAAGAAAGAAAGCCATGGAAATATGAATGTTTTCGAAGAAGAGAATTTCACTCTCTTCTTTTTTATTCCTTTTATCTATTTTACAATCTTACTGCGTCTTACCCTCTTGATGTCTCCGTTGCATTTGTCTTAAAACGGAGACTTTCGCATGGTAGAAAGATCGGTTTTCCCTTTCCGGTGATGCTCTGTGACCTATCTTCCACAGAGCATCACCGGATGAGCATCGATACAAAATATTATGGCTTCATCGCTATCCTCAGTCTTACTGCTACTTTTCTCGATCTTCTATTGCTAATGAATACTTTTTCAGTGCGTGTACCGTTGATCCATTCAATTACATACATGAATTTGTGACCATTTATTTCATTTCCACAATCCTAATTCAAACTATGGGTGCCATACATCTCTTTATGTCCCTTTATCTACGAATAATCTAGAACATCAGATTAGAAATATTTATTATGTGATGCGAGCATGGCAGGGAATCGCAAAAGCTGAACATGCCATCAACAGCTTGTGGTGTTGACAAAACAACAATTTAAAAAAGAACTCATGATTTGTTTTTGGAACTTGTGCAGGTCCTAACTAAAAGTAAAATAAACCATACTTGTTTCATAGTTTTTCTTCGAACACAAACTACCACAAAAACAGTAAAAACGAAATCCTCACGAAGAAAATAAAGGATGGTACGATAGGAAATGAGGAAAAAAGAAGAGTATCGCTAAGAAATTGGCTCAATTTTCGCATCAATCACATACAGTACGATACCGGAACAGTTTCCCTACCGACTGATACTTGCTTGAAAGTGGCGATAACCAGAGTCGACCAATTCTATCACTACACCGGAACTAGTTATCATAAAGGCTCTGCTTCTTTTCTGATCCAACTGCAATCCTTCAGTTGTTAGTATAAAATCTCATTACAAGCGTACTCCTGCCACAGTCAGATCGGGAAACTGTTTGCTAGATCAGTAGGTAAGAGGAGATTACCTTCCCTTCCCTGTTACGTCAGACAAACCATGGATGTACACTTAATGGATTGTGCAGGAAAAATCGATGAAAAACAAGAGAAAAGAAGGAGTAAAAAGCGAAAAGGAGGTCCACAAAGGACCACTGACATCTAAACAAGTTCAGAACTATTAAGATTCACTAGGAGGACAATGATGATAGCAAGACATCCGTTTGACTGTCTTCACTTTTTTCACGAATAAAGTATAACACGACAAAGTCCAGCATCAATGCAACAAATTTACACTTTGCTAGCCCATTTGATATCAATCACAAACCAGATCTCAATTCATTCGCGCACTGAAACCGAATGTGCGAGCAATGGATGAGAGGTAATATCGAGTTAGACCATTTTTAGTCTCGTCGGCCATATGAGAAGGAACACCTTCGGCTTTCACCAAAAGAGAGGTAGAATCGCTCTGAAAAGAACAAAACACTATCCAAAAAAAGAGAAAAGAAAAATATCTCGAGCTGAATATATTTGCAGAGTTAGAGTATTGTTATTACGTTGATGATCATTAATGAGTCTGTTGTGGAAGGGTTCACTACTTCGGCTAACTTATTTGTCAGTCATAAGCTAGCCTATATGTCGAATTAACGATAAATTGTATCACTTGCAGCGTAAACGTTAACAAAAACAGCTAGGATGTTCAAAAGTGGGCCTAACACATTCAATGAACTTAGGCATGAGTTGCTTAATTGAGAAGATGTTACCTCATCTTTCAGTGTGAACGTCATCTTCGCGTAATGATTGGCAGGATACGCTTTCAGTCGCCACAACATCGAAATCTCCTCGTTTGGCGTCTGCAATAACAAAATGTAAAATTTGTGATTTTGTACTAACAATCAGTAACGTTCACAAGTTTGAGGAAAAATAAACGCTGCAATCAATCCGTGAATCCTGCTTGTCCTACAAAAATGAAAGACGAACATTAAAGCCATTGTCTCTTCTCCTTTTATGTAACCAACATCAGCTTTGCCGGGCTAGTCACTCTATCCTTTACAAATGTACATGTGCAAGTAAGCAACATGAACACAATAAAGTCCTTCCAGAGAAGAAACCGTAGGCTTTGGGAACAATTGCTTTGTCTTTTCTTGTAGAAAACAACATAAACCCTAACCAGGAAGAGAAATCTTAAATCTTACAATTTTTTCAAATGTCCCTGTCACTGTGCCGCCAAAGAGTGTGAATTTCCCGCCTTCCTTGAAGTCCCACTCAATGTTGCCGTTGGCCCAAGCGCGAACCAACTGAAAGAAAACAGTGGAAAACACGCCATAACATGAATGAGCAAAAAAAAAGAATATTTAGAAGATTTAGTTCCACGTGAATAATAAACAACTGGAAATTGAAAAGGATAAAACCTCACAGTTGGTTCGCTGAGGACTTCATATAAGCGATCGGGAGGAACTTTGAACGACTCGCTCACTTCCACGGACTTCACATCAAATTTCTCAGCTGAACGCATCAAATAAAGAAGTTCGCGTCAAATAAAAACGTAGAACGTGACGGAAGAATTAAGTAACCAACCTATGCTTGGTACGTCACCCTTTTCATCAGTTATCACCTAAACAACATCACGAAGAAATAGGGTTGCAAAATCCAACAAGGAATACCAGACTAACCATGTTTTGGAAGCTTTTCTTGTCAATCACGGTAGTTTTTCCTTTCGCTACTACCTGGCAATAAAATTAATAATAATGAAACTCTCCGCACTGTAATGATAATGCGAGCCTCACCTGTGGTTTAACTTTATCAGTAGGGAGAATTAATCCTTTACTGAATTCCTCCTTGAGTTCGCGAATGTACGTAGCCAAAGCAGCCTAAGATGAATTTTGAGGAGAACCTAATCTTACAAAGTCATCAAAAATAGAGTGGTAATAGAGTGATAAAAGGACCCGAATGTGCGCTGTCCCAGTTTTGTTCAGGAGCTGACGGATCGCTGCATCATGCGGCCCTTTTGTGTCAATGTTAACATTAACCTGAGAATACAAGTGAACTTTCGTCTAAAAAATTAAATGAGTAAGGGAGAAACCTAATTGGAAAATGTCCTCACATCAATTTCACTAGCGTCGTTCTCGTCACTAAGATTTGGAATCTCTAAAGTTCCTTTATACTCAAGATCCGAACCAGATACACATCCTAAACATTTACTCGAGCTTTAGATAGCATTAGATATAAATAAGATGTCAAAGCATTAACAATTTAGTTCCGTGCATAAAATAGCAGTTAATAGGAAGTCATAATGTTTGATGAAAGCACAAACTCGATATTACCTGCAATGAAAAGAAACATACGTCATGAACACTGTTTACCAGAGACTACGACTACGTTATAAATGGTGTTGGTTCTATTAAAACACTTTAATGTTGGCACGTTAATGAGAGTGGAAGTAATAAGAAAGTAAAAGTAAATTAAAAGTAAAAGTAAAAGTTTGAAGTAAAAACAGAACTTTAGTGGGTCGCACTTCTTGAAACTCCGTTTTAGGGTAGGTGAATATGTTGAACACTTCAAAATTTCTAGTTTATGACAACGATGTTCATAGAATACATGATGAAAATAAATCGCACTTCCCAAACCTCGAGGCCATTACATCATAATGTCATTCGACTACAAAACACAAACAAAAACAAAAAAAAATTACTACACTCACCTACGAACCCGATTTTAATATCCCATTCGTACAAAAAGATCAATTTTGCTTTACGGTTATTTGCGGTTGCTTCACCCTCTATGGATTTGATTGCCTCTAATTTCACACAAATAGGACCATCCTAAACAGAACATAGAAAGGAAAATTTCGCACTAAGAAAATGATTGCAGAAGCGAACCTCAATTATGAGACCTTCAAGGAGATCTGTGATACGTGTCTTCGACCACGGGGTTGCGTTCTTCTCAGACCTGGGTACGGAGATGAAACCCACTAATATGCGTTAGAATAGTAAGTTTCTGGTCAGCAAGGTTTTATATTTTAAGTATTATTATGTGGTATTATAAACTTCAAAGCTAAGGTTCTTGATAATCTCGTCCGGTTTGCGAAGGAAGCGCTTGGACATTTAGAAAACGAAAGTTACAAATCACCAGAGGGGACGAATCTCACAGAGATACCTCCAGAATTGCAAAAATAAACGAAAGCATACGCATACCAGTGCCAATTGTTGACGTTCGTGGCATCCGCACGTTCTTCTACGATCCATCGTGGATCACCTTCACCCCACTTTGCCATGCTCGCCCACAGAAAGAGGAAAACTGGAGGAAAAATAGGCATACATCCAAGGAGAAGAGATTCCAAGAAAATCAAGCAGAGAGCAAAAAAGCAACCAATTATCAGATGTAGCAGTGTACTAAGGAGAAGAGTAAAAGGAGCCAGTTCAACGAAAAAAACACGCCTACATTCCTAACTAAAAACATATGCTAAAGAAATTTAAACATAAAATGACCAACATTAACATGAAACAGATTACTTTCAAAAGAAAGAAAGAGAAATCAATGGCTGAAACAAGGAACTGTTCAAACGCAAGAAATTTCCCGAAAATTACGACTGCAGTCGGCGATATCCGTAATTACGCCCGCTGCGCAATTTCGACGTCACATTTAACTGTCAGGGCGACCGTGCGGCTGTGAACTCTGCCGCAAGCCTCAGCCAGCCGTATTAAAGTTGTGGCTGTGTGGGTGCACAGGCGTAATCGAACAGTTTCATTCAGAATAGAAGTTTTGCATCAATAGAATGCGTTGGGAGTCTGGAACTAACTTACGGAAATAGGTGTGCAGCTCTGGAAGGTTTGGACACGCAATGGGTTATGAACGCAACGGAAGAAGAGGACTTTAGCTCACAGTATTTCACGGCTAGCCAGAGATAATGTTGTTGAATTGAAGAGCTGGTTGATAAGCAGGCGCGGGAAAAGTTTCGAAAGACTGAATGACTAGAAAGAACGAGCGGAAACATCTAGTAGTGAAGTTATTCGCTATTTATAGTAGGGTCAAAACGACATGAAGCACTTACGCATTTGCGTACGCGGGTTTTCTCGAGGCGCTTCGGTGGAGCGCAGCGGCTGGGAGCGTGGTGAAACCCCTGTTGGGACCGTCCATCGCTGCAACTTGCGACAGTCCCATCTCGGTTCCAACTGCTGCCTCCATCGTGCCGTTTCGGGCGTGTACGCAAATCCACCGCAAGTAGCAGCAGTGAAGTACCGTGTAGTTGCGTAGGTGGGTGCGCCAGAAGCGTTGAGATGGGACCTTTTCAAACTGCAGCGATGAAAGGTGCGAGCATGGGTCCTCTCTCGATCCTAACCACTACTCTAAACCGCACCGCTTTGAGCGCAGCCACTTACGCAACTGCACCGTGCTTCATGTCGTTTTGCCCCTACTACAATTTGGAGTGCCGCTAAGACAGGATTGCAAAGATCAGTTTATTTGATCTGACTAGCTGAACGATTAGGAGAGGAGCTTGCGTTTCGAACAGAAACCAAGGGCACCGTATTCGAACCTACATCGTGACTTTATCATATCAACGAGATCTACCATGGAATGACCCCACTATAGTTGGATTAGTTTCTTCAATATGCACTCTTGGATGCTTTTTTTCACATTCGCGCTGTATGGTTGTAATGTGGCGACGGACCGAACGAATATAATGTCACATACTATTAGTACGTTTCAATCCTATACCTTTTTTAGTTGTACAAAATTTTGTCATCGTTAAACTCGTCATATATCTTTTGAGAGAATGAGCGTGTTTGTCGATGCATTGGCGGAGGGGATAGCAAATGTACACCAACTTTTTGCATTCTGTCTTAATACTAGTGCTTGTGAATGATCATGTCTTTTTTCCTAGAATTAATTCGATAAGTAAAGTATAAGGTAAGATTTCAGTGGAATATTCCTATCATATGAGTTTAGTGAGCGAGTCTCAACGTCAACGAGTGTGTGTAACTTTTATTCACTCTGCTTTTCGCCACCAACAATCCCTGCTATCATGACAGTTGTCGCTTGGCCCCACATCGCAATACATCCAGCAACCCAACGAATTTCAAGTTCTGGCCTCCTAACTGTTCTACTCTTTTGTTCGAACATATCATGATCTTATTCCTTTAACTAGTATTGTGAGCTTTTGGTTGACACATTCATTGAGTTAATGTTATTACATATAACGAGAACTTTGTGCAGTCGTTGGTGATATTCGTGAGTCGTTTTCGTATCGCCACATGTTGGAAATCTGTTTTTTTTTTTCGTTCTTTCCAAAGATCTCAATTGTGTCCCATCTTATATTCGATCCTATATCTTATCTTCAATCTCTTCAACATCGCTATTGATTTGATTTCCGACTCTTCTACGTTAGCCTTGCAATCACCACAAACCTTCAGTTTTTTATTCTCAGAAATATTTCTACTCTATGAAGCGTTATTGCTTTTAACTAATGGAGACGAAAAATTGTAATTTTGCAGCTCTGAAATGGCACTTTTGAATGGTTTTCAACTCATGGCAAAGTTCATTTTAACTTGTTTTTAGCAAGTAGGAAATATCTATTATCTGTAACTTCTAGTGGTGTCCACTTTATTTCAACTAATACATACAGAATATTTTAACCCTTTGCACTCCTTTGCACTATCGCCGCACATGCGACTTTGAAAACATGCACTCTAAATCCAGTGTCGCCTATGCAGCAACTTCCTTGTTTAACTTATTTAAAGCTTTATTGTTTAGCACTTCCGCATTAAAAATAAAATTCGCTTGACAAAAAGCTTCACATATTACGGAAGCGAAAGAAAAGAGAATGTTTCGTATGCTGAAACAGACAAGAAAAGAGAAAACGACGCAAGACTAGCGAGCTTCGTGATACTTGTCCTGCGAAGTCTCGAATCCATATGGGTGGCTGCTTCCAAAATACGATCATTTGAGAAATTTCAAAATATAAAAGATTTATTTTGTTACTATATTGTAAACGAAAATAAAACTAAAACTAAAAAGTAATGGTGTTTATAACAAATGAATAATTTTGCAGTATCTGTCCTCTATAAAATATGTGATCTAGGATAGCATTTGTAACGAAAAATGCTAGAATTTCTGGTGTTCCATGTGAGTGAGTAGACTGGAATGCAAAGGGTTAAATATGTGCTGTTTTGGAGTAAACCGCAGAGACCGATGGTATTATCCGAGATCTACAAGTGCAACCATCTGGTTGTTCGCTTTTCTTCTTCTCGTTTTTTCATACGTGCTACGTACACGGTGCTTGAAAGACTTTGTTCATTTCAATCACAGGAGTTTCAGAGTTTTTCTCTAGCACTGCATCCACTTTGAAATGGACATTTGACGCGGACTGTCCTTCAGGACTTTGTGAATACAGGAAGTTCAGGTGCGTTTTAAATGTTGTTGAACTCTGCCGTGGGGAAGGATTTATGTCTTCATATATTAGGTCGGGTCATCTTATTCACAGTTCATTTTATAAGTTATAGTGTTGACCGATTGAGAATCAATATTAGCTTTTTACACCTTTTTTCAGTTGCAAAACATCAACAGCAACTACCTATGCCCGTGTCCGCTATTTCGCTAAGCAAGTTCAAATACTCAAAGATTGAACTACAGTGCTTTAAAAGTAGTCTTTTATAAGTGGAATGTTTCATGGGAATGCTTTTGGTAGCGTTATAGAGGAGGAAAAATCAAACCGCCATTGTAAGCTGCATTTACAGGTGAGACTTTCACTGGATGAACTTTGGTGCAATCCGCCTTACTGCAACCCATATTTAGAAGTGGGGTGTAATGTCATGGGTCAGAGAAATACACCAAGGCTCACAGCGAAGCTGTCGTTTGACTGATTCCGTAAAGTCGCTCTAAGAATCTTCTAAAGTACGAAGGTAGTAGGAGAGAGTCAGTGAACTTTTTCCCAACTTTTTGATTTTCGACCCGTCCGAGACTAAATTCACATTGTGAGCACTGGAGAAGTGTACTTTTCCTTCACGGGTGGTTTTTTGGCGGTTCTCCTCTTGGACACATTTGATGTTTATTTCCGAGTACGAATTCACAGATAAGGTTGGGTACATTCTATTTCCGTAGTTCACAATATACAATTGACGTCTAATTACGGGTGTATTAAGATGTATTACGGTGAGACGAGGTCGCTAGAATTTTTGCAAACCACAACCATGACCAACAAAGTTGAAACACTACCAGTTCTAGTTGTCTTCGATTTCTCTCTTAGCAGCTTTAGATCACATATAGTTTGTCCACGATGACTAACGCTTGGGTTTCACCGGTTGACTCAGGCATTCACTCCCAGTAGTGAACTGTCCATGAACTATCGCGTTCTCTTTCCAAATGAAAAAGGTATTTGTCCAGTAAGGCATCACTCCACGAATCTGAGGTGGTACGGATTTTAGGTGGAGTATTCTTATACGGGATAATAGATTATGGAGAGGGCGGTGATTCCGTCCATTTCTTCCTAATTGCCGTAAAAAACGGCCCGGAAGATACGGCTTCGGGCGTTCAGGCGCACTATTTTCTACAAGGAGTTTGACTGGAGCGCGCCAGCCTTGTGCATGCGCCGCATCTTCCGGGCCGTTTTTTACGGCAATTAGAAAGAAATGGACGGAATCACCCCCTCTCCATAATCTATTATCCCGTATACGAATACTCCACCTGAAATCCGTACCACCTCAGGTTCGTGGGGTGATCCCTTTGAGAACGGTTTTTCTGCTTTTGGACGTTTTTAAGCCCAACAATGCAGTTCAATTAGAGCAGCGTTGCTTCCCCCTCCCCCTCCCAAACAACCTTTGCACCAAACTTTCTAGTAACATAGTCCTTGTTTTGTTGAATGAGCCGGACACGAGTTTGTTATAATGTTTTATTGTTGGCTAGCGTTTCGGCGGGTTCGCCTTCTTCAGAGCATGAAAGTTTGTAATCAAAAGTGATTTATCCGGTCAAACGCTCCATCAGCTCAACAAAGAAGGTCTGATTTTAGATCTCATAGCTACAGGTGAAAGTATAAATCGTACCTTATGATCGGAGGGCTTTCCTGATGTTGCGCTAAATACTCGTTGTAAGAAAACTACCGCAATCAAATAACAGCCTTAAATAGCCTTTAATAGCCTTCAGTGCAGTCGCTCTCTCTACTTACAGAAAATCAGATGAACAAGACATGAACTCATGCAGTCACCTTCTCTGTTTCCGGACGTGCTTTGCGCTCCGCTTTAGTGCAAATATGGTCATATAGGGGACTACATATGACCCTTTGCTTAAGATTGTTAGCGTGAGCTTTGTGATCTCTACAGATTCTTCATTTTGTTATTTCTAGTGACCTTCCTCCGACATCTTTTATTTTCTTTCTTCGTTTTTACTTTCTTTGTCTGCGTACTGCGATGCGCACTCATTTTGGTACAAGTGTAGTTGGAAGGGACAAATCCGTTTTCAGTTTTTTTTTGTTTTCATTAAACCGTCAAGGACCAGGTTGAGGTTGTTTCACATAATAAATATGACACCTCCTTTGAGTAGAACTAAATTAGTAAATTGAATTAATTCTAAATTAAATCGGTGAATGGTTCTCGGAAAAAAATATGAAGCACCCGAAAATACTTGTGTTACCTAACCTAAGCTTTCTCAAATGGGAATATTTCGAGAAATGAGAAACAACATTAAAAAAAGGAGCAAACGTAGTCGGAGGCGGGCCAATAGGTGGGACGCGACCTCAAAATGGCTTCCCTCCGACTTCCTTTGCTCCTTTTTTTTACTGTCATGTTTTCCTTTTCTTTCTCACAAAGTGATGCTTTTTTATACCACATTTTTTTCTATAAAGAGCAAAAAGAACTCATGTATTTGGCACATCCCAGCTATGTATCTTATAAATTGTTATTGATAGCGCGACAACCGCATTTATTCTGCTATGACACGCAAAAGACTACACAGCGCGGCATTTAACGGAATCGAGAAACTCCCTGAGAAATCTACGGAGACGCTACGTTGTTCATGTGATATTGTGTGAGGTGTTTGAAAATTTCACTCCTTCAGACATGGATTTATATTCACTGTGCATGGAGCTTGGTAATTTGTATGCTCGGTATCGCTATCGGTATTCTATTGCTGGTTTACCCTTCTTGGCATGAATTTCTCTTATTGTATAAGCAAACACTAACTGTAAGTCTGTTTTACTGCTAGACGTGTTCAAGAATTTACTCTGTTCAAGATTACCATATTCTCGTATTTTTTTAAATGGGCTGCCGAACTTATTGCTAATGTAACCAGGTGGAAGCATCCTATCAGACTGCTACAAACTGACATTGCGTGCTTGTGAACAATTCTGTTACAGTATTTGAGACGAAACGATCCGATTGTTTATTGGATTTGCTATCGGATATTCTTGTCATGCTGGATTGCAATGCACTTCGCTCATCTAGCTACTGTTCTTGGGACAATTTTTGGCGCTCAGGTATGACGTCTACGACACAAAAGTTTGGACTCTGCTCACGTGTTTTGGTGCTAATCCATCAAGAGAGCAATCTGAGTTATTGTATATCCAAACGAGTCTGAAATCAAACTTAGAAAAAAGAGTCGGTCTCATTTTTAGCGCGACAAAATGGAAAACAGTAAATTAAACCAAACAACCTGATAGAACTATGAGCCCTGAATTTTGTTATGCTTGTTTGTATCCGTTTTGTAGAGAGATTTATATAACTCTTCTACTTTTTTTAACTAGTAAGAGAAAGAGAACGCTCTACTGCACAAAATTATTTCAGATGACAAAATCGCGTCTTGTTGTGCCACAAATGATCACACTGCTCCTTCAAATTGGTATTTATATACTTGGATCATTTGCACTAATCATTATTAGTGTCACTGGTGCAAAGATAACGTGGATCGCACTCCTAATTGTGTTCTTTTTCGCCTTTTTTGCAAGGTACGTAGTAGAAGAACAAAAACGATCAGCGAAAATAATAATGAAGTTTCATTTATCCGCTTCATGTCGTTTTGACCTTACTATGCTTATTTATTTATTTAAAGTGATTATAGTCTTAGTTTATACCCATCATCCAGACGAGATGACACGTGGGCCTGTTGCTGCGCGGCTGACTCAAAAAATCGACCAGTTTTCGATCCTTACAGTCAAAACGACCTGAAGCAGGTACGCAATTGCGTACGCGGTTCCGAGGCAATCGGGAGCGATAAGAGGGGGAAACCTTCGGCACCACTCATCGCTGCAGTTTGCGACGGTCCCACCTCGGTTCCAACTCCAACAGCAAAAATATAGACATACAACGTGTGTTTCTACGTTTTTGGTGGTTTCAATATAACGTCAAAAATCTGTGTTATAGCAGACCGAACAAAAAAGAGAAAAGGTATGGTAATCAAACAGATGAACAGAGTAGTTAGCTGTATTTCGCCTAAATTTCTCGAAACTAAATTTAAAAAAGTGTACGCGTGCCATCTTGACAATTGTTTTTTTTTATCTTTGCATGTTAAAGTGCTGGAAACAACACATCAAAGTGCGTTTATGTGTAAGTGTTTCAAACTTGTGTTTTTGTTTATGTTTAGTGGGCAAGCAGACTTTTCATCAGTGCAATAATTCTTTAAATTATCCCTTTTTAAACTAGATATGGCTAGCGCTGAATGCGTTCAGCCGTGTGCCGAATGGTTGTAATTTTATACCACACCTTTCCTCTGACTACTTTCAAATAATTCTCGTGTGACGTTGAATGACAACATTTTGTCCTTTTTCTTTTGATATTCTGTTGTTTTTTATTTCGAGATTCTGTAGATTTCAGCACAAACCTAGGCCTATTGGTTGCCTACCATCGAGTCTTGGAGGAGAAGAATATCGCTTTGAGAGCTCTACTGGCCAACACAAAAAGTGTCCACTTCAAGGAAAGAGGAACATTAAAATTATAACTTCACATTACTTAGTTCATTCTCCTAATTTTAGGTCCTTTCAAGTTCATATACACTATCATGACTTTTCATTCCTGAATTTTAAGACTTAAACTGTCTTCGACATTACAATGTGATAACGAATATTCTGCTTCTGAGGTTGTTTTAGCATAAATTTCTTAAGACAGAGCAGACAAATGTATATTTATTGTGTGTTTTACTTGATGAAACTGTGGGTCTCATGCCATTTTGGAGCAATTTTAATGAAATCTCAAACTGAAAGAAGTAAGGGGGGTCAATGATTGAGTTTTGCATGATCTCCATTCCACACCATGATAGCGCTCTATCATGGACTTCATTCTAAACATGTGGGCTCACGACACATTTTTTTCCAACACAACCATAAAAAATGAGGTCATTAAAAGCATCTTGAATGAGAGGCGAAAAGTATGAATAGCGTCAGCGGCCTCGCAGCGATATCATCACGACAGGAAAAAGGTGCTCTCATTACCAGCTACCTTTCTTTGCGACGTGGTCGACGAGAATCCAAACGATGAGGGGCACGCGATTAAAGAAAAATAATGAAGTGTGAAACCTTATTTGGCACCACTCATCGCTGCAGTTTGCGACGGTCCCACCTCGGTTCCAACTGCTGTCTCCACCGCGCCATTTCGAGCTCGTACGCAAACGCACCGCAACTACACTCCGGATTCATGTCGTTTTGACCCGACTATAGTTGCCTGTAAACATTGTGTAAGGTCGAAAAATGTGAGAAGGAGTTCATAACTTCTCCTATAACCCCTCGAAGGCTTCAGTTGATTAAAATTATTTTTGTAAATACATTGCTTGTTTAGTATATGGTCCAATAAGAAGTTATTACAGATTGTGAAGTGTTCAGGGGAAAGCAAAAAAGGAAAGAAAAGTAAAGATAGCAAATATAGGCGTGGTTGCCATGAAACTTGGGAAACAAAAAGGTATATTTTCTCACCAGTTGAATGCTAGGGCAAACTCAGTTCACGAATACTAGCAAGAGGAACAAATACCGTATCTGATCCCTTTGGGACATCTAGGATTCCACTGAAGCTAGGTCCGTTTACGGTTACCACAAGAAAAAACACGTTGCGCACGGTACAGCCATTTATAATGCCGGTATTGATTAAGCTTTGATCCGTGCTATCCGCTTGTTCTTTGACCGAATTATGATCTTCTTCTTTCTTTCTTTCTTTCTTTTATTTTTCGACTCAGAGCTAACTGGATTGACCAACCATCCTGGGTTACTTATTTATTAGATCTGTTTTTTTTTTGTGATGAGAATGTCAACCATTCATTTGGCAGGAGGCTATTATTGTTAGTTAACGTTTTCTTTTTTTTCCAACATTCGATACATATGCTTGAAAGCATAGTCGTTCTCGCCCATTACTGACGTATCCTAGGGAAACCTACCGTCACCATGAGAAAAACAGCGGCAAAACAACAAGAAGGCCGTGTACTCATCGTTTATCTCTTGTCATGTCAGCTAGAACCACAAAATTTGGCTCCGAAAAAACATTTTGATGCTTTTTCAGCCGTAGATCGCCTACCGTACTCTTGGATCATTATGTCCATCAAGACAGATGTGAGGTGTCAATAGATCAAAAGGATATTGTGCTTAGACGGCGCGGTTGTTTTTCTGAGAAGTGATCCACATGACTGTGTTCACCACGTGAAAATCATAAAACAGGCGATGTTAAGGTGGTTATAGATCCGACCCGTTCCCGCCTCGCTGCCGTCAGGCTGAGGCGTGCGAGAGCGGGCGGGGCGTGGCGGCAGTCGCCGACATGGCGCGCTCGCCATCGATTTCACCGCGCGCCTCGACCGCCGCTCGCTCGCCGTCCGTTGTGCCCGCTTATCGCCCTCATATGTTTACACATCGAATGATTCGCAGTGTTTCTTCTGATGCCTACTAATTTTCTATGATTACGCCCGGAGACCTTCTCTAGACCTACTACCAACCGTGTCGCTTGTAGCTGTCAGAGTCGAGATTCTTAAAACGCTTACCGTGGTAACAAACCCTATGGGTCATTGTTGACACAGAAGGCTGCTAAAGATAATTTACTAATTTGGCTATTGCGCATGGTTATGTTTTTACGGATCCCTCCCAGGGAAGTCATCGTTTCATATTGTCAATTCTCGCTTAGTAGGGTTTCCCAGTTTTTTGGATCAACTCATTGCTGTTCACATTGCTCTACAGTCAAATAGTCATATTATTTATGTCAAATTTCTCACTTCTTTACTGTCTGCTTACTCTCCCCAGACCCCCGAGGTCATCTCACTTTTTGCCTTTGGTTCACAAATGTGTTGTCTTCTAAAAAAAGTTCTTCCTGGATATTATAGGCATTAAATGGCACCTAAGAATCAGAAAGGAAGCGCTTCCCATAGTTCCGTGAAGGTATTTCTGCCTTCTACGTACCTTAAGTCATTGTATGCTTCATTTATGCAACTAATATTACTCAGAAGGCATAACTTTGCTCCGCCATAATAAACGTCGTTACTACGGTAACGGTGAACTGGTGTTCTCGAATAGGAGGGTACGAAAATTCAAACTTATCGTTTTAGATCTATCCTTGGTTCATTTCATGGACATACTTTCAACCAGCTTGGTGTGGAGTATAGTAGTAAAGAGAGTTCACGTATTTAATTCCTCTCCGACAGTTTTTTTTTGTTCTTACTGTAATTGAGGAGAAAGCCATATGAGAGTCAAAATCGCACTCGAAGACTCTACCACAAGCTCCTAACGGAATTTTCTATGTGATATTTGGTGGTTACCCTGTTTCGAAAGGAATAAGGAACCAGTAGCGAGATCACTTAATCATGTGAGACGCCGTGTAGTTGTAGAAAGATCGGAAATTTGTAGTCAGCTGTAAAGTTGATGGATAAAAAGTGCTTACTGTCTGAATACATAACCTAACTAAACTCTATGTATCCACTGTGTAGCTTGCCGCTTATGGTTCTTGTAATAGTATTGTTAATTTTCGCGTAGTAGGCGACATGTGTTTGTGTTTTTGTGTATATAACGTATGTAAATCTAGTCGTTTTTCTTGTTCTTACCAGATTGTATGTTACATGCTTTAATTTTGGATGCATAGAGCTCGGAGAATATTCAATTTATACCCTTCTATTGCATTTGGATGCAGAATATAGATGCATGTTTGAATCACCGTCAGCGTTGGCGACAAAGCGGCGTTGTCTCGCCTGTGCTCTCTCGCGTGTACTCTCGTCCCGCGCTCCCCGAGCGAGTCTAGGATCAAAGCGAGCGTGTAGCATCATTCATCGATCGTAGCCGAGGACAACATGTAGCAAATTACAAATGTCTTGTCCCATATATAAAAAAAAAAAAAATATATATATATATATATATATATATATATATATATATATATATATATATATATATTATATATGGGATTGTTAAGGTTCCTCGGGAGTACATATTTGCCAAAAAGTGGCTCTTATGGCGACGCCAGCAGCGTGTAGCGTAGTCGCTGGAAAACACTGGTCTTTGAAGTTTTTGTAGTCAGTATTATTAGAAGGTTGGAATTTTCATAACTATCTTGACCCTAGTGGAACTTTTTATAATGTATCTTTTTTCAAGCATTTTCCCCTTCTTTTGTTGTAAATTAGCTGTGTAATGTTGGTTAATTTCTTCATTATTATTCTCTACTTTGAGATCTAACTCTGAGAAGTCTCTTCTTTCCGACAGAGGCGTAAATAAGCAGATTTGTTCTGTTCAAGTGCTGCTTTACCATTTCGTGAGCACAATAACTTCGGTTATTTAAAACTTTGGGTAAGGAAATAGATTAACGCTTACTTGAGGGACTAGTAGTAATTTTTGCTTTCCACAAGGTTTCTGGGACGAGACGCACTCAAATATGTTGATGATTAGTGAGGCGTTCTTTCAACTTTTTTTTTAAAGAACCCTTTGAAGTCTTTCGGTAATCACTATTTTACCCACAAGTAGAGGGAGTGGAGTTGATACGTTCTTTCGTTTTCGTATGTAATTGTTAAAGTGACTAGTTATTGCTAGGTGAATTAGTGTTAAGCGATCAAGCACGATCTGGTCTATTGAGTGGAGTTTTTGCAAAACTGTAGCCCACGGCCGGGATCGAACCGACAATCTTCTGATTAGAAGTCAGACGCCTTATCCATTAGGCCACGCGGGCTGCGGTGGGTGTTTCGCCACATTCCTACATGTTTCTAAATGCGACTGAATGCGATCAAAGTAGTATATGGTTAGTCCCTTCCCAATATTTCATTTATGAATCTATTTGGTTCTATTTTAAATTTTAAAACTAAATTATACGACATCAATATCTCATACTTATGAATCTACGCAGTGAATGCTGAGGAATCCTCTGTGACACCGCGTACACCTTTGTTTTCTGTTTCCTTCAGTAAAATGATGGTATTTGGCCATTCATACCCATGCGAAATTTTTCTACGAAATTACACTATTGCACAGTTCTGGTTCTATACTATTTCCAGTTAATAATGAGCTATCCAGCTAAGATTCTGCTAATAAAGCTAGTTAAACAACATGAAGCTCTTTGGAACAAAAGGTCACCCGACTACTCTCGAGCAGATATGAAGAGCCATGCATGGGATGACATTTCCGCACGAATGGCAGAGAACGGATTTGAATCAAAAAGTATTGTCTTAAGTATGGCTCATCATTTTAACATTTTTAATTTGGACGCTTTCAGTTGGAAGGCTAAAGGTTATGTGGAAGAATTTGAGAGATCAGTGGAAAAGAAACCTGTCACTAAAGATGCCACCAGAAAGGGAATGGTATTTTCAAAGACGGATCAACTTCTTGGCAGAAACGTATGAGGGCGGGTATGTTACATTTTATTTGAGTTTTTTTTCATAACTGTTTTTTCTAGAACGTATCGGTTACTTTCCTAGTGTACTACTCAGTTAGTTTATTAATTTACTAGTTACGTTCTACTTAGTTAGCAGTGGGACTTGTCCGCCTTTTGATAAACTCAGAACTATTTTGATATAAAGTCGAGTCTAAACGACCTTGTGGTGCAGTTGTGTGAGCGAATGTGAATGCATTGGAACGTAATTTCAAAAAGGTAACGAACCTAAACGTGGGTCCCACGATGAGCGCTTAGACGACAGCAGGAAAGGTCAAGTGATTTTGACTGATTTGACTATAATTCTGTGGGCGAAAACTTACCAAAACTACAGTACATAACATTTTCGTTCTTCTTTATTATGATCAGGGATTGTTGTTATCAAATGGGAACTTATATTACCTAATTATTTCTTGAAATGAATTGTTTTCTACTGTTTTTCAGTAACGCCGGAAGCCTTTTTTCAGCGAACTTGTGCACGGTCCTCATGACCCAGAATCGTCACCTGACATAAATGAAGGTCCAGATGACTCCTTGTACAGCGTGAAAGGCGACGAGTACGATGATCGGAACGGCTTTGTTATTGAAGGAAGCTCTCTAATGGGCGGTCACTCGCCTACTCCCATACGCGAACCGAAAGCGGAAGTATGTGATGATGGAAGATCTGGTGGCCCAACGTTAGTGACGGTTCTGGAAGAACACGCTGCATGGCAAGGAAGAATCCCTAGTCATTCACCGAGCCCTGCAACTGCTCCATCTCCGGCTGCTACTTCGACAGCGGCACCTCCTTCGAAGCGAGCGAGGACTGAAACCAGGAGCGAAGGTAGCATTAGAACTATTAAACAGTAGTATGTCGTGAAAGTTGCACGAAATTGACATGAAAACTAGAAAATTAGGCAGTTATACTCGAAATTTCTTCCGAATGTCATTAGGCTAAGTGGATGGATCGTTGCTTGTAAGAGTATTAACGAATGCGGATGAACTCGACACTAGTGGCTCCACACGCAAGTTTGGCTGAAGCCGCAGCCGCACAGAAATAGGTGGAGTGCTGCCGGGTAGAGTCGTATGATTGGGACAAACATTCATCAACCCTGACCCTTCCTCTCTGCTACTCGCCTTGTCATGTACAGTTTTTACTGTTAATGGATATAAAAAACATTCACAGAATGCTCAAACCAAAGGACGTGGAAAGATCGGATTAGTTACTATTAAATTATTAAGTTACTCGCAAGGAAAACGTTCTGCTAATCATAACGACTCGTATTTCTCTCCACTTCCCTCGTAACACTTCATGCATCATAGCGCAAAGCAAAATTTGTACTCGAGGTATAGTATGGTCGAAATGACATGATGCACGGTGCAGTTGCATGAGCAGCTGCGTTCGAAGCGATCCGGTGGAGCGTAGCGGTTAGATCGGGTGGGGACCTACGCTAGCACGCTACCTCGATTCTAACCGCTATCTTCACCGCATCGCCTGAAGTTCATTCGCTTATATAACTGCACCATGCTTCATGTCGTTTTGACTCGACTATGGATAAGTACATGTAATAATCCCGTTTGATCGAATTGTTTTCGAGAACTTGTCGAGTTGTAACTAATGTTAATAATTGTGTTATAATTAATTAGTGTTTTGGCTTCTCCTTTTTGCGTTAAGGGTACAGTTAACTTCCGAATCATCGCAAGAAATCTGGAGTGAAACGCATTGTCTTTGATAGTTCATAAATGTCTTCTTTCTTTCAAGTAATAGTTAATTTTCAGCCGCCGTCCCGTCTAAACCACGACAAAACAACAATGCAAGCGGTTCGTTCTTAAACTATCCTGAAATTTTGTTCTTCCCAATTAGGTCTTCGATTTTTGGAAAATATTGTTTTTATGGTAAGAAAAATATTGTACAATATGGAGATCTTTGTCTCGTTACGTGAAGTGCCTTACTTTCATCTACAGTCAAATTGTTTCTAGCCGATAAACCACCGGCAAAGACGGCAAAGGAGAATAACAGGGATTTGGCACGATTAACCAATGGAAAACAGCATCCAACTGACAAATTTGACAAATACGGTATGATCCAATTCTATCCTTCCGTTTGCGCTGTCAATTTTCTCTTGGTTCTTGTTGCTTATCCAAATTTCTTACTGTTTACGGTTTTCTAACTGATTTTGTTGACTTTTAGCAGCATTTGTCGCAACGACCCTCAGGGAAATGCCAGAAATCGAGGCGAAGAAACGTATGAAAGAGATGACAATGTTGCTTCTCGAAGACCTCGAATGAGTGCTTTTGTTTCTTTCTAATTGCAAATGTTCGAAGATTGTTTCTGTTCTCGTTGCAATTGGTTGTTTGGTATGTGTATAAAAGTTTCAATTGTTGATAGACATGCATCTGGTCCTGAGGAGGTTTTTTAAAGTATTGTTAATTAGTGAGCTGAAGAGTGAACTTCAACTATTGTATGACACTTTCTGTAATGTAAGATAACAGTGGCTATTTATGTCTTCCGACTAAAAACATGGCTATACAATCTAATTCTTTTAAAATTGAATTTATAGCGAAGTTGAAGAACGTTGGGACTTAAATGAGTAAACAAATAGCTGTGGAAAGCTCATACAAGTCAAACCTTGAAATACAGAACTCTTAAGGTCCATCTAGAACAAAAGAATTGTTGTGGAGAATTAGGCACTAGAGTTTACCAAAATACAAAGGATTCACCCTTCTGTGTACGTACTACCGTGCGAAAGAACGTAAGAATGTATGTAGTACGTAAGAACACAAAAATGAATGTTGGTTCTTCCCAGTTGCATGGAAGAATTAGTCCCAAAAAGCATGCCATTACCGATGTCACAATAATGTACATGGTCATTCCTCTTGACGAGAATCCTACTATATATAAATATGTATGAATCGGGACCAATACTAAATATAAATCAGGACCAAAATCAGAAGTGAAGCTGTCGGACATTTTGAAGCAGTGTTCGGTGTCCGCAAATACACAATGTTAATTGTTCTCCGAGGTTTCGGTTGTTTCTCTGCATTTCTAGTTTTCTCGTTTAATCTTAATCAAATATTTCTTTCGACATTTAGATGCTTGGATATGGCGGCATAACTGTGCTCGTAGTTGAGAAGAGAGTCATTTGTTCTAAATTGATTTCATAAGTGGGATTCGACGACTTCGGCTTCGAGTGTGGCTACAATGTTGACGCTATTGCATTGCTTTTTGCTTCTGATGTTTGTGATGCGATAAAACCTGTTTATTTTATTTTGACATGCATTCCTAGTCTTCAGTATTTTTTTGCTGTGGCTTGACGTTTTTGCTGATCCTTTATAAACCGAGTTTTTTTTTCTCCTTATCGAACTCTGCTCTGCATCTACTCAAGTAGCCAATACTTTTTAAATTAGACAATAATTTCCTCTTGTTTTAAATCCTTTTCACAACGCACATTTGTTCGCACGCCTCTTGCCATTTATGGACAGTAGTAGATCTTTCTTCTTATTTTTTTCTTGCTAAATATGACTTCTTGGTCGAAGTTATGCGAAAAAAAAAGGATGATGTTGAGTTCATGCTTTTATGAATTCACTGTTGTGGTGGTATTCACTAGCGCTGCTCGTTGTATAATTAACCATTTTCATTTCATAATAATTTCTCTTCAGAGGTCATTTAATGAACGTTGTTGGACCAGGTCCATATATTAATGATAGTGGCAAAATGATATTGATTCGCCTGGTTCGCGAGCAGGAAGCAATATGGAATCCAAATTGTCCAGCATATTCGAAACCAGACCTCAAATGTGCCGCATGGAATCAAGTACAGGAGCAGATGAGAAGAAATGGATTCGAATATACTTGTAGGTGTATTTTTTTGTTGACATTGACAGTCTCTTTCCTGAGTCTTTCTTTCGATTGTTTTCCTTTTTCGTTTTTTCTTTTTGTTTAAAAGTCGTAATGGATCAGTCGCACTTATTCGGAACTTTTTTTCAAGAAGTAAAACTAATTGTTTAGGTGCATTTCTCGCCTCTACATTTCGTGATATGCCTATGCCTTTGTTTTTTTTTTCTTTTTTTCCTGTAATTCATGCATTTCAAAAGTACCACTTTCATGCGTTGGTTCTGTAGTTGTCAAAATGATCCGTTTAGTGAATTTTTTGCGAAAACAATGGAATAGTCTTCTTGTGTACTGGAAGAAGAACCTCAGATACAACAAGAAACCACCAGAAAGGGAATGGCCATTCGGCAGAAGCATGAACTTCCTGGCGACGAGATATGGGAGCACGTGAGTAATATATGTTGTATCTTCTTATTTTTGTTGACCCACTTTCAATGAGTAACTTGTAGATCATATTTCTCACTTGGTTATAGTCGGGTCATAGTGACAAGGTGCAGTTGCGTAAGCAGCTGCGGTCGATGTTGTGCGATGTGACATAGCAGTTAGGATCGAGGTGGGACCTTCGCCAAGTGCAACGATGAGTGATGGCACCAAGGTCTCCTCGATCCGGACCGCTAGCTTCACCGCTCCGCTTCGAGCCTACGCAAGGCACCGATATGTGGTATTTATGTGGTTTTGACTCGACTATACCAGACTTTTAGTCTTTTTGTTGCTTCTATTGACAAAAATAATACTTGCTTTAAGATATCCACACTGCCCTCCCAACTACGATGTTTCTACGCGAGACTCAATGGATGATATTGATGTATACGGAGATATCGACTATTTGTATGAGAACTCTCAGGCTAATAGATCGATAGATTCCCGAGATGATGTCTCAAATCGACTGAGTACTGAACTTGAAATGGAGTCATCAAATGAAGAAGCTGACGCACGACTGCGGTTGGTTCAAGGCGATGTAACACCACCTCCAATACAGGGAGCAGAATTGAGGACTACCAAAGAAAGTGAGTTAATGGCTTGTTGGTAGTGAGTTTCTCTTCTATACAACAATTTCCACACAGAGATATCATTTCTTCACCTGTTCTATGTGATGCCAGGCTGGCTTCCTTTCATGTTTATTTATAATTTATATAATTCTTATAGTTCTCTTTGCAGCACAGCATATGTGGAAACGACGTCACCTGCAACGGAATAGGGAAGGTGAGTCCACATGCTTATATGTGTGTTTGTAAATCGCATATTGAATTGATTTTCTCACTAGTGAGAAGGATGACTTCAGATTTTCTGCTTGAGGCTACGTCTTTTCTCTCCTTTTCTGGTCCTCTGTTTTTCCTCTGGTAGTTCAGTATATCTGATTTGCTGTCATTACTATTTGAAATATAATGTGGGTTTGATAGCATAGACGGAAATCCCAATCAACATTACGGCAAATATGAGTTTGTTCTCTTGGTGTTATTGTTTCTAATCTAAGCTTGAATTTTTAAAGACGTATAAAACCATTCTTGATTACCAAAATGTGTATAATCAATCTTTTGATAAAATTCAAGTTGCTTCTGTTCCAATTATCAAGTTGTAGATATTGCTACCAGAAATGATGAAGAGAAGGACGAGGAGGAAGTTATTGCTGAAACAGTTGTGCCATCCGAAGAACAGCGAAGAAATAACGTCGACAAATATGATCAATACGGTAGGCTATGTTCTCTTCCTTTTCATACACCTTCAACTTCGAAGCATGTAACGTTTATTCTGTTCCACTCTGATTGTTGTTGTACTTGTTTATTTCTCTACTATTACCGCTGGAATCAATTTTTACTTAAGGCGTAGCGAAACTACATAAATAACACTTTTTAGTTAATTATTATCGTCAGTAGTACTTGATCAGCCGCAATTATTCGAGAAGTTTTTTAATGAAGTAAAACTAATTGTTTAGGTGCATTTCTCGCCTCTACACTTCGTGATATGCCTGAGCAGGAGGCGAAGAAGAAGATGAAGAACATAATGTTAATACTCCTGGATGACAGTGCGAAATAGTCCTCTCTCCGCATGGTCGCTTACTGGTATTTATTAATAGTAGAGAAGGAATTCTGTAATAATTGAGTTGTTCAGAATAAGTAAAGTAGCACTGAATTACACTTCAGTATACTTTTAGTTTCGTGGAGATTTGACGATTTAGCTGCTGCTGAGCATATTAAGACAGAAGAGGTAAACTGGATTTTTGAATTCGACATAAGATTCACCAGTCTGTAAGTTACTTCCTAGTGATTCTATCTTTTTCTTCGCCTTACCCATGTTCGGAATCGTTGATTTGTTTAACAGCACAGTGACTTGAAGTCGATACAGTGTATTTATATATGTATAAAGGTTGGTGAGGTTGTCTTCTTCATAATATTAGCTGTTTACCAACCATTGCCAATTCCATCACTTTAATTCCCGATATGCACAATTGGTTCTGTTCATTACAGCCATGTGAAATAGCTCGGAAGTCATGAGGTCAATCCGTCCATTTTGTTTTTTTTCTCAGAATGAGGTGTATCCATGTGGTTCTATAACCCTTATTTCGTAAACGAAGCAACCTTTTAATTAGTGTATTCAGTTTTAGGGCGTAATAAGTTGAGTAGTTCTAGTTTCATCGCTATCCTTCAACTGTCATGATCAGCCTAAAGGTTACATTTTGTGAAACGCGAAAATATGGAAGTGCTTCAGCACCGAGGGCAGGTTGCTTTGAGCAACAATGGATAACAATGGATAATAGATGAGCTTTCTTTCCTCATTTTGTTAGTTATCCGCATCCACACCTGTGGATACGAAAACAAATCTGATCTAAAATAGCTCTTATTTGATTGGTATTCATCTGCTATGTGAATTATTGAGCACCTTTTAAGCATGTGAAACTTTTTTGAGCCTTTTTTTGTGAATCCGAAAAATTTTTCGTCCCCAAGCATTCATGATAGAAGTATAAACTACTGTACTAATCGTAATGTTTGCTCACGTGCTCTTCGATGGAGACGAGACGGGAAAGACTAGAGGGGAGTACGCGTCAAGTGGTAAGATACATGATCTGTACTGGATGTGTCGCGGTCTTCCGTGTAAAAATAAGCGCAGTTGTATAAGGTACGGAAATTCAAACAAGCAAACATTGTACTGTTTTACAGTTGACTTCGTATCCCCAAAATCTAATGTTGTTAGAACGTTAGAGATTGCTGTTATATAGCATTCAATTTGCGGATGCAAAAATTAGGAGAGAAAAAATCCAAATATAATATTTAATGTAGATTCAACGCGTGAACGTCAAGGGTAATTACTGAAGAGTAATCCGTAACTTTTTGTTCTTTTACGTCAAAAAAGAAACACTGTCATTTTCTGCTTATGTTTAAGCTCAGTACTGACAAGTGACTGCGACTGTCGCTGACCAATAATCAAAGACAAGTTCTTCTGACGAAATCTTATCCAAATCCTCTTCTCTGTTCTCTACAGAAATCTTCAAAAAAAGGACTTTTGCCTCTTTATTTCCTTCATTCATACGTTGTGATCTTGTTGCTATTTCGAGCACTTCTTAAATGTCTGCATATTTTATTTGTTTATTTATTATGCATGCACAAATCTCTCAGAAATAGCTGTCCCACTAACTCCAGGAAGCATGAAGAAATGTCAACATTACTATTTAATAATGGAGCTCTCTCTCAGTCATGTTCGGCTGCACAAAAAAAAGCAGCATAATTTCGGGAGCTACTTTACAGTCTGTAATTCATGAACTCAATCTTCGTACATTTTCCACTGCTGCGGAAACCAATTGAAAGACTTACAGTAACTCGCAAATCTGCCTGTTTATTCAGTTTTGCAATTATTTTTGACTTAGACAGTTTACGTTAAAATTTCCAGTTTAGAATTTAGACAATTTTCAGTTTACGTCAAAATTCGAGTATAATTTTTTAGAGTGAATATTAGAAATATTTCTGACGATGTTACAATCATGTACTTTCCAGCTGAATTACTCGGACATACTATTAATAAAATGTACATGTTTTAGGACTGTGAGACACATTGCGCTTCACGTGTTCTCAGATGAAGCCTTTTGATGAGTCATCCATGTTTCGAACATCCATGAAGATATGTGATCTGTGATGACTCACTTATATTTTATCGCCTTGTTGTTCCCGTTCGGCTAATCCTAGTTGCGTTCTCGTTATTCTTCTTGGTAATGACAGTTTTTGTCAACTTTGCCTACTTTCAAGAATTCTAATTGCAGGTGCCTATATTTTTCTTTATTTTGCATTCATACATTTCACGTGTATTTCCATCCATGTATTTTTTGGGCAATTTTTCGATCGATTTTTCGAATGAGTCGAAATAGAACTATTTGAGATTGATTTTGTTATATTGCGACATTTATAGTGTATTTTCTACTGCTTAGAAGTGGGTAAAATGTAGTTGGGTGGTCGCTCAGTGGCGTCCTTATTTCTCGACGTAAATAGTCAAATCAATTGGGGCCCTAAGGCTTAAGCATTAGTCTTAGAGGATCTATGACATGTAGACTAAAGTTACTGAGAGAAAAAGTAAGTTGAGCAGTTTGAGCGTCAGTAAATAAGGGCCCCATTGAGCCCACCCTCCCTACATTTTCCCCTTAGCATTTTTCCCCTTAGAATTCGGTGATTCATAAGCAATTAATCACTGATTTTTTTTTCTGGATGCAATATTACGGATGAGCAATCCAACTAATTGATGTTACGTAATTCCGCACTCTAGTTTTTTTTTTCTCTTTCTATCAACAGGTCTCACACGATATAAACCTATTTCTTGAGTGGGTCATTGTTTTTGTTTAAGACAAACTCTCCCTAGTTCTTCTTTTCTTTGAGTTCTCCATTTATTTATGAGGCTTGTTTCTGTTTCTCTGTATCTGGATAGCCACAATGCTTTGCCATTTAACACACTTTCTGCTAAGTATAGTTACAGTACTTATACTTGCCGGATGATCGCAGCGTTTCCGCAGTTGCTCGTGGACTTCACACACTCTTCTCTCATGAAGCTGCCTTGAAAATCAGTCGCACATTACGTCATCCGAGTAAAAATAAGCATTGGCAAAGATGAGTGCTGCACCTATCCGAAACATTGGATTTTCGATTGAGTTAAATGTTCATTATAATCAAATTTGTCGATATCCACCTTGCTTCTTTCGGGTCGCTTCACCTACTTAAATCTTGTATGCATTGTTTGAATTGTTGCGACGATGTGCGCTTAGTTGTTTGTACAGTCAGTTTGTAGCATTATTCGTCATCAACGGTGCTATTGTGCTGCGCTGCAAACAGCTGTACCAATTGGATGAAATTTTAGTACCAAAATAACAACTCCATCAAGAGATTGAGGCGAAGGAAACAAATAAAGGTGTAGGGATCAAAAACACTGCATAATACTCTTTAAGTAGGTGAAAGAAAAAAGAAATCGTTGTGGAGTTCTGAAGGCAATGTGGAGAATTGTTTCCGTATAAAAAAAAGAAATAGATTGCTACAAAAGTAATATAATATCGCAAATCTACCTAGGGAATTTTGTGAGAATAACTGTTAAAGAATAGCTTTTCGAGTCTGCTTTGAAGCAGAAGACGATCCGTTAAGCAACTATCGTGCTCTTCGGTGTCGTTTAAAGGGCAGTATTGCGACTATGATATATCTGTGGGTGAGAAAAAGACATGTTAACTAGGGGTTTCTTCTCTTTTGGAAAAATAAGACATCTGTAACAGAAAGGGCGGGCAGTATGCAGTTGCTGTGCGTTCCTAATAATAATAATAATAATAAGTAATGTGATTCATTTTCTCATAGAAAATATAAAATATACATATGTACAGATATCGCAGTAGTTTGAGTTTAAGCTTATGAATCATTTATGTAGAACGAAGGGATCACGTGTTAGAGTGCACGCCGCCGAACGACAAACATCTTTTCGCCGTCCTCGATTGTTAAACACATTTTGCATTCAATTCCAGCCAGTCAGCTGCTGTTTGAGGTCCTACAGATGTCAATTTAAATTTTGCGACTCTTAAGCTGATCGGCAGCGTATGCTATGGGTCAGATGCGGACCTTAACAATGACAAAAAGAGTTGTACTTTGTCTTTCCAAGGTTTTTAGTTTTTCTTTTTCTTGTCAGCGCCGATTTTTTTTTCAGCCACATTATATCTGAACCAAGTTGCCGATGATAATGAATCCTGTTCCCAGTAGATTATGGGCGCCATGTTTTTCCATTCGGTTTCGCGTTTGATGAGTGTTCCGCCAGTCATAACAGCGATTACTTCTCATCTTTGTTTCGCTACTCTTCTATCTGTTATTTCTATGTGTCTGGTCTTTCTTTCGGAGTGTGCTATCTAAAGTATCTATGAACTAAGGAAGAAGAAGAAACTAGGTACTTTGAAACTACAGCTCAAATGCGGAAAACACATGTGCTTATGCTTTTCATCCGAAGACTAACAGTCAGATTCATTTCTTGTGGCCCTAGTGGCTGATCTATTCGCCTCAGCTTCTGGAACAATTGAAAGGTAAGAGTGTTCCTCACTTGCCCCAATCTTTTTGTCTTCTCTTCCTGACTTGCGATGTGTTTACGCGAGCGGCTGCGGTCGTGTTGGGACCCTCGCTAGCACTGATCGGACTGTGAAGTTGAACCAGAGTTACGCTGCATGACTGCGAGCTCAAGTCAGGTCAGGTCATTTTGCTGTGTGTACATCGTTCGTTTCTGCACAGTTTTTGAGGTAAATCACAATAAATAAGTAGAATTTTCAGTTTCTAGGCTTGCTACTGTACTTCGGCACTCCCATGTTTAGATTTAGTTTATGTCTTAACTAAGCCATTTATGTTCACTGTCATCAAGTTATACAATGACAAAAACTAGCTAAGATTACTATAGATACTATAGACAATTAGAACAGTGACGATGAAAGCAACGAGTTTAGAGAGAGAAGAGAGAGATTGTGCAAGAGGAAAGTTCTTGCTTCTCAGAAACGAAATTTGGAAACGAATTTCGTGCAACAGAACGGTACATGTACGTTTCTCTTTTGTATATTCTATATTTTCGTTTTTCTTCAAGTTGTGGAAACTTCCATCTACACATCATTTTATTGACTTTCTTTTGTGTATACTAGATGTAACATTTTCCACGAAGTATAATTATTTCACCGTTCGTTGGCACTCTCTCTTCGATATGTGTCTTTCTCATCCATACGCATAACGCATAAGATTTTTTTTCCGTTATTTGCCACCAAGCGCATTGTGAAATGACTCATATCAACGACGATTATGTGCTGATGGCCCGCCCATTTCCGGATTTTTTCCATGCTTTGTTGACGCCATGCGTCATTATCTTTTTAACCATGCCTCCATCTTTTTTCTTTGTTCTCTCTTTCGGAACTCGGTTCTCGCATACGCTTAATCTGTGTTGTCTTCAAGCGCCTACGGCAGTATCGATCACTTCGGCTGGCGCCATTCCAATTTCACTTCCCCTCTCACTCAAAACACATTATCTGCTTCAGTGAGAGGTCATGACATTGCCATCGATCGTTTAGAGTCCGGTTGTTATCGCTGTTTTCTGCAGTTATTGCTGGGCACGTTTCCAAATGGAAGCAACTGGCTCCTAGCGAAATTAAATTAACTTCCAATTTTCGAGAAGTTCCAGAATTTTGAGTTATGTAAGTCTCCATATGTGGGTTACTGGTCCTGCTGAACATTAATCACTTATCGCATTCTTATGCCTACCGTAGGAGCAGTGCAGTTATCTATTCAGTTTCTGTGTCATAAAAACTTTAATCACAAGCAAATTTCTGAAAACATTTACCTTGATTATTCTCACAGATCCCGACAAGTTCTTCTTTCTTCCGTTGTGATTCTCTCAATTGTAATGTGTGAATGTTTAAAGGTTATTTTTGCGGTACATCTACAATTTTTAGTCGGTTCACCTAAAAAAAAAACTTAGTGGCGATCAGTTACGTACACATGCAGTTGAGTCAGAAAATTATTGTCTGTTGTGAAACGATCGTCGGCTCAGTAATGGGTGAGGTGCGATCGTTTCCGACCAATACCTACATAAACACTGTCGTCCCCCACATGCTCGATTGTGCGAATGCACCAAATATCCTAAATTTTCGACTCGATTGTATGGGATAAAAACGAGCAAACAGACAAAATTACAGGGAAAAGTGTGGGGAAAAATGTAAGCAATTTCGTTGTGAGAAAAACAAAGTACATCTGCACTGACGTTCGACAAAAAAAAAACTTAAAGGCTGGCCGAAAAAACAATGATGAGGAAGAAGTAAGAGGGAGAAAGGGGGGGGGGGGGGGGAGCAGCTAAATGATTATTTTGGCGTATTACAATATCTCTTTCGACTGTTTTGTACTTACAAAATGCAGTTTTTTCTTTCCATTTTCAGAATAGTTTTTGATGCGTTTTTTTTGCGCTATTTCATTATCCTGCTGTAGGGTTGTGCCACCTGAAGGCTTATATATATATATATATATATATATATATATATATATATATATATATATATATATATATATATATATATATATATATAGGACGCTAGCTATGTAGTTCATCAATTTTACATTTGATTTCGAATATTTGAACAATGTATGTGCGTCTGTTCGTTACTATGCAACGATTTTTACGTTTATGCATCACTCTGAGTGATGGATTTTCCTAGTCATTTACGGGATTATTTGTTTTGCTTATAAACCTTTTTTTTCAGAAATAATAACGTTTTTCGAACGTTCTAAGGTGCATGTTTGAGCTTCAGGCAAATACTTTTGTTTCTGGATGGTACAAATATTAGTCAGTTCAGGATTAGTATGTGCTGCACCTGGCATTATATTTGTTGTATGTGATTCCGCGGAAATTTAATATTGTCCCAAGCGCACGCTGACACGTGATTCTAATGCTATATGACTCATATGTTTTGAATCATTTTTGATTAGTAGGATGTTAGAAGCTGATGTTGTGAAAATTGTGAAATTTCGGACCACATGACGTCACCAAATCCTTTTTATACCCTTCAGTATTTCATAACACCGCATACGCATCGTGCAGAATGTCCCGCATTATTGCCGGAGATTAACTGAGAGCATTTGTCGCTGGTTTCGATTATTCACGATTTTATAACATACTTTGTATGCAGTAGGATGCACACGCCACTTGTTGCATTATAAGTGATCCCGGTTGGATTTGATTCATATTTGAACACGTTAGCAACGATATATTCTCCTTTTGTTTCGCGCCTGCGTCTCTTCGTCGATAAATATCCTCGCTTTTTGGCATCGCTTCGACGGGAAACAAATGGCGACAAAGCAGGAATGCTGTAGAACGACTTTATTTGTACTTTTATACTACATTGTCGATTCTGTTCTCTTTTTATTGCTTTATTACCATTCATAACTGTTATATCCATAATCAATTTAGCTAAAGTAGAAAATACGAAAATAGAAACTTGAGCATAGAAATCGCGCTCCTTCGATTGATACCGTATTTAATTTCTTTTTCTTTTTCTTTATTTCTTACTTTTATGAAATTTGACAGTTGAATAGTTGTAGAGATGCTGCTTTAACTATACTCTCATGGTTTGACATTTTACGGTATCCGAGGTGCCGTAAGCTTTTTTTTTGTGGATCGTATGTAGAAGTCACTACCAAGGTTAATTTGTACTCCTAAATATTTATCTGCGGAACTTTGGGGAAAATCAAACGTTTACGACCCCTCCACGTTGAAAAGAAGCCATCCCGCCCGTTTTGATCAGTTAGGAGTGCTAGGATGTAGCCAAGTTGGAGGTTCGACTGTGGCAGTACGATCGATGGTTCGAAACCGCACGAGCCTTTGTTCTCTTGCGGAGTCACAAATTGGTACCAGACTTGTCTGGGAGGAAAACGTCACTAAACTGACACATCAGCTCGTTTCCGCAAGTAGGGCTGCACACGTGTTCATAAACTTCATACTTATCTGAATTGAAGATGAACGCGTTGTAAAGGGATTGATCAATGCCTTGCACTTTATCCTTTATCAATTCTACTACTATTCTACCGCCAAAGAAGATTTTTTGTTTGACTAGAACTGTTTCTTCCGTGCATACCTGGTGTAAGCGTGAACAACTACAATTATCTCTGACAATCATCTGATCGATGTAAAACCCCGCGTAGGATGTTTTATTTAATTATTATCTTTATATGTAGCAGATTTTATTTTACCATTCTGTTCGTTGCCAAGTTATTTGCTTTCTTAGGATTGGCCGTTGCTTGACAATCTTCAAGAAAGAAAAACAGTGCTTTCACATGAACTATCACACACTAGGGACGCAGGATGGGCTTGTCGCTCATTTCCTTCTTTTTTCGATAATTCATTGTCTCCCTTCTCACATTTGGTCACATTTATTAACTGCTTCTATTTGGTACGTCACACATCTCTTTCTACTTGGTTAATTTTCGTAATGGTGATTGTGCTTGCTTCTTAATGTTTATTGTGGTTACTCATAAGAGATGTGTGTCGGCTTATTGATTTACTAGAATACCGTTGCGTGATTGGTTGAAATAATCACAATAACCACGGCCGATTTTTCGAAACCGCCCTAGTGCAAACCAAGCCTTTCATCCCTCCGGCGTCGATAAATTGGTACCAGACTTGTCCGAGAGGATAAAAACACTGACTTGATCATCGGCTGGCCTCCCCTAGTCATTGTATAGGCCAACATGCGTTCCAGAAACCTCAATGATTATGAATTGCAGTAAAATGCGTTGGGCATCCCAAGCGGATTGATACGCCAGAAACTTTATCTTTGATAACTTTGACTTTCGTCTTTGATCACACAATGCAGTTGCAGTTCAGCTGATTGAGGTTTTTTATGTCTAAGTGGTTTTCCACTGGCTTCTCATGTCATGGAGCAAATCTAATCTGAATTTGAGGGAAAGGAGTAGCGTTAGCGAAGAAATGTTGAGAAGAAAAGTCGAGAAAGAAGGAAATGCGAAATGCAACTTGATTTTTCTGATCAGAAAAAGGCCTTTGCATTCATGGTCAGTTTTGTTCTCATCGACTACCTTTTTGCGTTGCTATGCCAACAACACGTCGTTAACAATAGGTTGAGGAGTGGCCAGAGCTGTTCTCGTTCGATATCATGAAGTATTCATTTCGCTTTCCTCTTGGCAACCCTATTCAAATTTCTGGCCGGCTAGAAAAACTAACAAAGCTATGCCATGTATGAACTCTTCGGCAATAACGGACATAGGTATAACATTTTTCATTAGTTGTATTTCATGCTCTTTAAAACACATGAATCGTGGTTGATACCACTGCTCAGCCTATTGATTTCTTACAAAACTCCCTGCCCAACCCGTGTTGAGACTAATGATTTCATTTTTGCGATTTTTACCTTAAAACTTTCCTAATGTTTTCTCTGCACTTTTTTATTTCACTTCCTTTCCAATCGTTAGTTTTTTTTTCTTCAAATTGGATTGTTTTCGTTTTGCGTTGAGCTTCGTGCTTCATCATTGAAGATTGCTGAAGTCGCCATTCCTACACGACGTAAACAAGTGTGTATTGTTAGGGGAATTCGAAGGCAATGACTGTATCGACGTAGTTACACCACGGGAAATTTCAAAATTTTCTCAAGGACTGTTTGAAAGGACTTCTGAGTATATTGTAATATCCCCCAATGCATTTATTTAACGATAAAGGCCTCTTTCGTTGTACCAGGACATATTCCCCACAAAAAACACTGTCTATTGGCTTCTCTTACTCTTTGTTATATCTTCATACGGTCTATTCTCTTATATAAGGTTTTACATGTCTTGCAGGTGGTCTTTTCTTTCATAATGGTCCACCCATTTCCAGTTAGTCATTTCCTAATGTTTTTGAATTTTTCAATTGGCCATGTACTTCTTTCTTCTCCAAAATAAAGGAAAGTGCAGACGAATTAAAAAGGGGTGTCTTTGCTGCGACCTACCGTATACTATAAGCATACACTTGCTTTGTTATTCTCCGGTTGTCCCTATTTTCCATGCTTCTCCAAATTACAAATAGGAATCTTTTATACATGTGTTGCAGCGGAGAAATGTAGAAGTCAACCGCACAAAGGTGAGATACCGTAATCAACGACTGCTTAGGCGTGCGATACGTTGTTGCATGTGCAAATTCACATTCATGAAATATTGTGGTGGTATCAATGATCGATGATATATAATCAGTATCTATAGTAATATCGCATACATGCAACGATGTAAAGAAGTCGTGAATATCAAAATCAGAAAATGTTTACTCCGGTATTATTATTGATATAGATTATATACCACGATATTATCGATTATTGCAGTCAAGATATGAAAATTTTATGAGTAGCTATCTACACGAGTGTGAAGTTGCAAGGGTGACGATTTACCTTACGCTTTACCGTCCGCGGATTATGTGCTTTACTTCTGCAAGCTTGACATCTATATTTTCCCAATCGTTGACAGACAGAAAAGTGCAATTAGCTAAGGAAAGTGCATTTCCTGGAAATTACTGCTAATGGTGAGCATTGTACTTTTTCTTGCATTTTAGTGCACCAGTTTGTAATCGAGCACTAAATGCAAGGAGAAGTGAAAGTGAAAATTCTCCATTTTAGTTCCAACTCGTTTTTCTATTAACGTTGCTGAATATTAATACAAAGAAAATTAAACGATAAAAGATAAAGTGTTTGGCATTAATCAATCCGCATGGGATGCGCCACTACGTTCACTTCAATTCAGAATCGTTTGAGGTTTACGAACGTTTAACTGGCCCATACAATGACTTGCGGGTGCTAGCCGATGTGTGAAGTAAGTTTTTTTTTATCCTCCTAGACAAGTCTAGCACCAGCTCATCGATCGCAGAGGGAAGAAGCGCTTGGTGAGCACTAGAGAGGATTTGAACCTCCGATCGATCGTGCAGCTACAGATTAACCTCTTGTCGACTGCTCTACATCCGCCGCCATTAATAAAATTGCTGAATACTAATAGAAACGTGCCACTTTGTCTCTTCAAAATTTACCATCTATTAATAAAAATTTAACTCTTCGAAGAAACTAAAATCGATCAGAGCAAAACCAAAATCAATGCTAGAAAGTTGGAATGTAAATGATGATGATGATATTTCTTTACTAGTTGTAGAATGTCGCGCGGTTATACATGGAATTGCAAAAGCGGTTGCGTTCGGGGGGAATCGAACCCCCGTCGAATGCTTGGAAGGCATCCATGCTAACCATTACACCACGAACGCGTTGGAGGTGAACCCCAGCTCGCTTAGTTGAATCGATTACGCGAACGTGCACGAGCGAATCAATCGAAAAAACGTAGTTTTATATCGAACATTTCTTCAATTTAAGTTGTTCTTTCTTCTTCAGGTCAATCTCCATGTCAAAAGTAACGAATAAGTTGTTCATTCCTTTTGGGATGCACTCGTGCATCCGACTTCAATTCGGAGTTTGTGTCCAATGATTTTTTTTTCAGTTTGATAAGCGTACTCCGGCGGAAAAAAGTTCCTTAGTTAGAAATATTGCTATCTAATAAAATTATGACCGCGGACGCAGCGGGAGAACGTTTTCACTCGTTTTAAAGGCATCACCCCTCGAATCTGAGGTGGTATGGATTTAAGGTGGAATATTCGTATACGGGATCGTAGATTAAGGAGAGAGGGTGATTCCGTCCATTTCTTTCTAATTGCCGTAAGAAACGTCCCGGAAGATCTGGCTTCGAGCGTTCCGGCGCACTATTTTCTACAAGGAGTTCGATTGGAGCGTGCCAGCCGTGTGCACGAGCCGCATCTTCCGGGCCGTTTTTTACGCCAATTAGCAGGAAATGGACGGAATCACCCACCTCTCCTTAATCTACGATCCCGTATACGAATACTCCATCTTAAATCCGTACCACCTCAGATTCGTGGGGTGATACCTTTAACAGTGGATATAAAGACACCTCTGCAATAAACGGCCAGGTCCCGTAGCTAGGTGCCGTTACATCAAATTTTTATCAGCAAAATGACCAAAGAATGTTGGATAGTACGACTGGAAGAAGAAATCACCGATGGTTTCGATTCCATAGTGTTTGTACTCTCAGAGAGGATATTGGATACGGGATCAGAATCGTTGTTTTATGAACGCGTGTGTAGCTTTATCATAACTTGCGGGGAATAACCTATGTATCAGCTAAGTGTTTTTAGCTTTCCAGCCATGTCTGGTAACAATTATCGACTCCGGAAGGATAAAGGGCTTCTTTTGTTCTATGGTTTCGAACCATCGATCGTGCTGTCATAATTGAACCTCTCATCGGCCTCATTCATTGTGCCACGATTTTTATCCCCCTCCTTAATTTGAGTATCATTCTGTTTTGTAAAGAGTCTTTGGTTCATTGTAGTGCAGGGCAAGGAAAATGGATTTTGGGAGTTTATCGAAAGAATGCTTTGTCTTTACTTCTACGGCGTTGTTGAAACTATATAAAAATGTTGTTTTTTGTCCATTTAATTTGCATTTTTCGGAGTTTCTCGTCCTCTTTCTACTTTTTTTGAAAGCGTAGGATTTGAATGTATATAAAATCTTTATCCCTACTCGGAACACTGTAGATATAGTTGCAGAAAGTTCGGTTCTACTTTTTGCTTCTACAATTTCAAATTTCAAGAACATAGATCAAAATCAATTGGAATGTTGGACTATTTTGAGTGTTTATGAATTTTGAATAGATCTTAATTTTTTTTTTAATTAGGAACTGGTCTCAATGCAGTGTAAATCCCTTAAAATTAATAGAAGATAAAGGTAACATTTATTTGACATGTCATATTTTCTTAGTACAAAGTATGTTAGTGTAGCCTAACAGTGTAGATCTATTTCTGTCAGAACGTTTCCTCTCCACTGTGTCGTTCTTTTATGTTGGGATGCATATTTGGCATTAGTTCTCTAGAAATAACTAGCAATCATTTCAGACATGGATGCTCGTCGCCTGAAAGAAGGCGATATTATGAAGTTCAAATCTGGATTTCTAAGCAACAAATGGAAAACCTATCATGCAGTGTTGTTTAGCGATTCAAAATTATGTTGGTACGATGAGAAGGTTAGTTATTGTTAACGTTATTAAGCTATTATTGTTTGCCGAGAAAGTAGTTCTTATTTAAATACTTCGTAGTTGTAGTAGTTGTTACGGTAATTTGCATATGGTCAGCAGGACAATTCTCATGTGTGGCATCTTTTAAACATTGTTCTTTTTAGGGCGATCGAAAGCCGAAAGGATCAATACTTCTCAAGGATGTTGTACCATATATCTGTGTTGGATTAATGACGGATCGAATGCCTGGTAAACGCCATTGACTATGAATGCTATTTTTAACTGTTCAATCCTCATTTTTTTCCTTTTTTTTCCAAAATTTATTTCTCTCCACTTCTTTCAACTCTTGTTTTTTCAGTTAAGCGCCCTTCTTTACCAGATGGGTATTCTGTACATCATCTCGTTGGTATTGGTATGGATCCACGAGCAGAAACTGTGCATTGGATTTTGTTCTCATCTGATTCGGATATCGAGTAAGTTCATTTCAAATGCCATCCTACCATGCAAGAAGGCGTTTCCTCTGCGCGCATTTAATTTTTTCACAGCACTTAATTCAAAGCTGATATAACTTTTTTTCACCACTATTTTTAAAGGTCTTGGTTCAACGAAATCACAAAAACGTTGCCGAAACCAAACCCTCCACCGCAGCAACCACAACCAGCACCTCAGACGGGCCCTGGCCAGCCACCCGGTGGTTACAGTAAGCCTGATTAATTATTTTGATCACTGTAGAAATTCCGACCAAATATGAACTTTTTTCAGTACCTCCCGCAAAATATCCGGATGCTCCTCCACCAGTGCAAGGGTATCCAGCACCAGCCATTCCGGCTGGTGGCGGTGGACCACCTATGGGTGGAGCTGCACCGCCACCACCGTACTACAATCAACCACGAGGCGGCTATGGAGGTGGCGGAGGGGGCGGCGGCTATGGACCAGGAGGCGGATATGGTGGTGGCCCCACAACGGTTATCATCGATCGAGGTTGTTTTCAAGTGAACCTTAGAATTTTTGTTGTCTTATGTTACTTTTCCAGGAGGCAGTAGTTATGGCGGAGGTGGGAGTGGTCTCGGAGCCGGATTGGGAGGTGCAGCTCTAGGATTCGGGACTGGAATGCTAGCTGGGTCTCTGATGAGTTATGGTATGGGTTCGATGTGGGGCGGTCATGGCATGGGTGGATATGGAGGTGGAATGGGTGGCGGCTACGGCAGTTATTACTCGGTGTGTCTTAATTTCACAGATTTTGAACATTAACTTTTCCCGAGAAGTGGATAGGTGGAATTAACTTCGTAGTTTACTGTTAAGTTTACAAATGAGATCGTCATTTTTTGTTTATGCCACAGATTCAGCAGGTATGAGTTAGACTTTTTGATGAATAAAATTCGCCAAATTTTGTGTATTAAATCCTATTTCGTTTCGAGAATGAAGCGATGGACGAAAAACTATCTCTCAGAGACTTTGCTAACAGAATAATTAGGTTAAAAGTGGAATAAGTCTTTCTAAGGGAATATTGGGGGACGTTTTTGAGTTTCCTCTTGCCCCGATTAGCTCATATCGTTGCAGGATAACGACACGAACATCACCAACAACTACTACAATTATCCGGATCCAAATGCTGCTGGTACAGCTGGTGACGCCAATCAAACTCAGCCAACAGTTGAGGAACCGCAGGATAATCAGGTATGTGTGACATTCGTCAGGTTCTTTTTTTTTCGATGCATATTTATCTCTCCACGATTTTCAAATCTGTAACCGTCTGTGGTTCCTACGTTAACATGAGTCTTTCACATTGCACACTCTCTATTTCACCGCGCAGAGGTCACCCAACTTGTTGATTGCTCATGGATCGCGATTTCCGTTCGGTCATCTACTTGCAGCTGAATTACATTCTTTTCATTACAAATTCTGAATTTATGAAATAACTTGTGCTCTACTGATGAGTGTTTAGAGATGTCAACTTGCTTAATCTATTTATCTTTTTTTCCTAATTCCTTATAGTCGAACCTTCTTGAAATTCTTAGAATGACGCACCTGACGGCGATTATCCGGAGCAGTACGATGACACTAATGATGCTGATTACGATCAGGTACAGAATGTGAAAGTGTAGTCGATTTCAAGCTAGAAATGGCTTGTGTGCGGTGATCATAATGGAGAACTACCGTAGCTGCATGAAATTCGCTTGATCGTTTCGAAATGATTTGGAACGATGAAGTAAATTTAATGTAGTTGTAGTTTGGCGTTGAATCGAAATATGTCCTGCTTACCTGCGTATTGTTGCTGCATGCCCATGTTGGAAAGAAGTAATTGATAAGATTTTTTTAAAGCTACTCTGGCTTTTATTTTGTGCATGGATTCACTAGTAGAAGTTAGTTAGAGTCGCTGTATTTATTTATATGTACCTGTCTACCAAGACAAGCTAGTAAAGTGCGTGCTTTTGACAAGCAGTCTTTGTGCCCTTTATCATGTCCCAATCGCGCACGCGCATAACGGCTGGTCGAGTTGACATAAGTGCATGCTCTTATACAGGCTTAACGTCAAGAAAATTGTAGTAAACGATCTCAAGCTCGATGCAGTTGCATAAGCGACCACGCTGGAAACGGCTTTGTGGCAGAGGCGAGTGAATCGGACTTAGAGCTAGCGAATTAGAGCTATCGAGGGTCCCACCTCACTCAGTTACTGTCAGAGCGCTGCTTCGAGCGCGACCGCTCAAATACACCGAGTTTCAGGTTGTTTTGGCCCGAGTATACTCATTTGATAATATTGCTGTTTGTTGTGTAATCTAAAAGGAGCCTATTTTTACCAATATTTCCAACGTTTTTTTTGGTCGATTTAGCGAACTTGACTCCTAGTATATCACCTTGGCTTAATTGGATTTTTTAAAATACGTCCAATGCAACGGTCAATGTTTATATTTTTTGCAAATGCAGTGCAGTTTTTTCCTTTTCCGTTCTTTTTTTTTGCGGAGAAATGTTGATTGCGGTGGTTTAAAAATGTGAGTAACGGACAAAATGTGAAGAAACTCTCAAATGCTTACTCTCAGATCGTTTTTTTCTTGCCGTTGTTTTTTCTTTAAAACCATTGTACATGGACTATTTTCAGAATGACACTGGTGCTCAAGACACTGGCGGCGATGACTACGGATACGGCGCTGGAGATGCTGGTACGTGTATCAACATTCTTGTTCACTATTCAGTTCTTTTTTTTTGCTCATGACTTACTTCTGCTTTGAAGGAGACACCGGCTACGATTATCCAGGGGACGACTATGGTGGCGACTACGGTGGTGATTATGGCGGTGACTTCGGCGGTGGTGACGACTTCGGCGGCGGTGATTTTGGTGGAGGCGACTTCGGTGGAGACTTTTGAGGGTCCCGTCAAATCTTTGCTTATTTCACATCCATTAGTTTTCCCGCCTTCCTGTGACTTGTGTGATCTTCTGTGCAACACGTATTTTGTTTGTTTACTGATCGCCAATTTTTTGAAGCACATGTTGTTGTCGAATACCAATGAGAAAGCTATTTTATGTCCGTACATTACTTAATTACTTGTTGTACAGTGTAAATACTCGTGCTAAATTGTTATTTGTGCCATTTCTTTGTCGACGTTTCTACTTTTGAGTTTGTTCCTTTATTGTTTACAAACTACAGATCCATCACTGGAACATTTTCTTTTTCTTCCTTTTCCTGAACCTAATATGATAAAATTGAAGACTCATGCGATCTAGAAACTCATAACTTGAATTAACTAATATTGCTTCTTGAAATTTGAATAAAGTGATCGAACTACATGGACTTGCAAACTACTCATTCAATGTCATTTTATTTCGTTTCGTTTTATACAGTGAAGGTTGTTAGTTTAAAGAAAAATATGCTACATTTCTTATGAAAATCATTAACAGCAGTGTGCAGGAACGGTGGAGTGATATCTGGTTGGAAGGAATACGACTTTTTGTGCACGTAGCGGTGTTATTTTAATCAATGAGGGATCAAGTTAGTAGCCAGTAGCTATCGTCAAGATCGATAATAAAAACTAATTAGGCGATTAAGGACATTTGCATTAAATCCACACAGAAATACACAACAGGAGCTCGAGTTGTTAACTACATGAGATTCTTTCATAGAATTTTATGAAAAAAGAAGAGATATTAGCAGTGTGAAGTGAGAATGGTTGATATCCGCTCAGTTTAGCCGCATTGCAGTAAATCTTCCTCTGAATTGTGACATCCACAATAGGAATACGCTTCCACATGTAGTCGGGTCAAAACTACATGTAGCACAGTGCAATTGCGTACGCGCTCGAAACGGCGCGATGGAGGCAGTAGTTGGAACCGAGGTGGGACCATCGCAAACTGCGGCGTCAGCAGCGTGGATAGTGTCAGCAAGTGTTCCAGTACGGTACTAACCGCTACGCTCCACTGCACCGTGTTTCATGTCATGAAGTACTCTTTTTCTTGTTATCAGAAATGTTTACCATCCGAATGAAAACCTTATTGATAATTCTTCAGAGAAGCTTAAGCGGTTAGAATCATTTCATCGAATCCCTTTTCCTAAAGTAGTGACGTAAAGTAGGTTTTGTACGACTTTCGAGTTCGTGTGCTCATCAATTGTCCGTATATGCTCTTCTTATTGAGCTGGTGCTATAGTCGGGTCAAAACGACCTGCAGCTCGATGGGGTTGCGTAAGAGAGCCGGAACTATCGCTATTTTCACTCGGAATTCAGCGATGCACTAACGAGGATCCCACCTCGACCCAACCGCTGCTCTCCACCGCGCCGCTTACGCAGTTACACCGAGCTTCGCATCGTTTTGATCTGGATGTAGTTTTAGCTATCGATGACACTCACAAATAACGCAACGCATTCTTTCTTGACGCATCTGTTCCCTTAATAGCATTGAATTTCAGTGTGGCCCGTAGCAGTTATTTTAAACCTTTTCTGGATTAGTGGGGTGGAGTCGGTAATTTGTTTCGTCGGGAACAGTTCCAGCGTTCGAAGCATTGACTTTTCGGTATGTTGTTTTTTCAGCTCTCAAGACCCATGACCAGAGACTTTAAGATTTAAGCTTTTCGTTATTTCTCACTTTTCTTATGGAAGTACACAGAGCTGCTTTTTCAAGTCGTAATTAAGATGAAATCGAAAAGTACGCTATGGGGATGTGTGAACGAAACAAATTACAGGGTAACTGGGAGAAATCGGAGCCGTTATTAGGAGATTATCATTATTCTGTAGTTCGCTCTGATCGCTTGCTATTATAGTCGGATCAAAAGGACTTTAAGCTCGATGTAAGCAGCGAGGGCGTTCGCGGCAGCAATCAAAGCGTTGTAGTGGAGCGTAGTAGCTAGGATCCAAATGGGACCTTTCGTAGCACAGCTCAACGCTTAAGTTCAGAGTGGTACTACCTCGATCGCAAGTGTTCCGCATTGTGCGCGTGAACGTTTACGCAATTGCACCGAATTTCGTGTCGTTTTGACTCGACCGTAATCACATAGGTTCTTATTTGCGGACAATGAGAGTTCTCTTGAACATGTCGTTGAAGTGAATCGTGCTTTTATAGTCGTGGCACGGAAAAGAAAGACAACTTAAGGTAAGAGCTAAAAGAAAGGATCGCCATGTAGGAATGTAAGTTTGCGATGGATGCTAATCGCTGCAGTGTACTACGGGCTGGACTCATTGAGCGAGATGGTTTTGTGTTTCTGCACACGTGCTCAGATCTGTGTTTTTGTGTTTCCACACATTATTTCTTATAGATGTTGAATTATAGAACAACTACTGTACCGTATTCACCGTTCTTTCTGATTTCCATTCTTGCATGCGTACAAATGTGGAATATGGAAGCTTGAAATCTCCACACAGGGTAGGTTTCTCACTGTTTTGCTGAAATTGTAACGATTAGCACCTTGTCGTTCTGAATAAGCCCATCCTGCTAACTTTTCTTTAATTTATAGCAAGAATTTCTAATTTTCGAATTTGCTAAGATAATGATGATAATGACCCATGCTTAGGTTTATTACCATAGCTGATTTCATATTTGAGTAGAAAACCTTTTTTTAATATAATTACAATGCTGCCCTAATAATTTTCACCTAAAGATTCCACAATCTAATGATGAAGAGAAACTTTGCCCTCTCCCATACTAGACTAACGCTGTTTTTTTTTTCCTGGAGATCGATGAAAAGTGCTCATTGTTCGAAGATCTCGATGGAAATCCGGTGGCGGCATGTTTTTGCAAGACGAACAATTGTAACAGACCTGCAACTATGATGGTAGTTTCATTATTATTTTATTAACGTTCTTTTAATATTATCGACTTAAAGTTGAATCCTTATTGTAAGATTTGGAAGTTAGGTTTTGTCCACACCACAACAAAGGTGCTGTGGTGCCCGGTTGCGCGGTTCCGGCTATTGATGTGTTCTTCTTTCACTCTGTATTCATCATTCGTCAACATACGGACAGAGGATTGAAATCTTTTTTCATTACTATGCAAAACCAGAGGAGTGAAAGAGAAGTCACCAGTGAATGTTTGAACTATCTTAACAACGCAGTTGAGAAGTTCGACTTTCAATGAACCTCGGCATAGTTAAATGTCGTATTGGTTTTGATAAGCTGTACGCAAGATTGTTCAATAGTTTTATTGGCTAACGTTTCGGCAAAATCACCTTCTTCAGAGCCTGAAATGGGCGATTCAATTTACAATTTAAACGACCAAACCTTTCCACAACTAAACTGATAAACTCCATGCCTACTTTTTCAGTGTTTATCATGACAAAATGAATCATGTGATGATGTAACAGTTTTAAGGCCATCGTTGAGAAAGCACAAATGAACTATAGATGTATTTGCAATACAGTGGGATACTGGAAGCCATTTACGACAAGAAATCGCGAGAAAGACGCAGGACTGATGGGTTGTCTAAGCTCCGCTCTCCGTGCACCTTTCAATATTCATACCTATGAGAGAAAGTTAGTTCTTTTTTTTTTCTTTGCCAGTAATCTGACTGACGACTTCTGTTTGAGAAATGTATTAGATATGTGAAACGCCAATTAGATATGTGAAATATGAGTATGATAATTTCTCTGTGAAAGTAAGAACCACATGGATGGATAAAGAGATGTCTCTTGACTTTGAGTTTGATAGCTTTTTTGGAGGAGACTTACTGAAGTATTGTATAGTAGGGTCAATAGGAAATAAAGCTCTGTGCAGGTGCATTAGTGGCTGTGTTCGAAACGGTGCTGAGAAAGCGGTTGTAGCGATTAGGATTGAGGGGACCCTCGATCGCACCATTCGTAGCTGCAGTTCGCGATGATCCCACACGGACTCCGACCGCTATTTCTACTGTCCCTTGCAACCGCTTACGCAACTGCACCGTGCTTCATTTCGTTTTGACCCGTCTATAAATTCCATTACTACTCATAATTTCGCCTGGACTTGACGTAGTGCGAGATCATCTCTCTGGGAATCGCTTGAATTGGACAGTACCTTGACAGCAACTTACCAATGAGTTACTTTCTGACATAGGGTTTGAGCTGGAAGACATTCCGGAAGGAAGTCGATCTGACAATTTAGTTGAATATAAATCACACCGAACCAGCGTTCAGTTTGTTGGTGTGAAATTTATAGATATAATAACAAAAAATATGCATCTAGATTCGTTTAGAAACTGTCTCAAACACTATCGCATCTGTGTTCAAAAGTAAACACATTCTCATGATGATTTATAGTCAATACTATTTTTGCCTGATGAGGCACATTTTTCCTCAATCCTCCTCTACTCGAATGAGACTGGCAGCATCTGCTCCTCTTTTATCTGAATAAAAATCTGATGAAAGTGTACTCCCTGTCATGTCAGTTTGAAGTATGTACTTTCTGTTTAGGACCACTTCCGTCTGGAGTATGTTAACTATGGCTATTGTAATTGCTTCCGCTGGGATCTTCTTATTGTCCGCTATAGCATTAGCATGTTGTTGCATCATTGGCAGCAAACCGAAGGTTCTTTTTTTTGTTAGAAAATACATGAGCTTCTAGCGAATGTGTCGCAATAATCACTTTACCACCATTAGTTTTTTAAAAGTACCTTACTGGCAAATCACTAACAACGCTCATATCTTTATTTTATTAAAATTATTGCTAACACCAGCTACTCATGCTAATGTGGCTGTGGATTACGACAAAGTCATCGGGTACAGTATTCGGAACATTTTGACAAATGCAATCGTACGTGTGTTTCAGAATGACGACTAACCTGATGTCCAGAATTCTGAAGACTATATATATTTCCAATTACTCTTTTCACATCATATGGGGCGAGAATTCTCCAAATGAAGCGGCATACTATTTTTTTCTTAAATTTCACCCGAACTTATGCGTATATATAAGGAATAAACATTGGTAAAACATTGTTCTTTGGGATTATTCTTATTACAGTAATCATTCTAATAGTATTCAGTATTTGTTTCATTAAGCTATTCCATGATGTTTGATTATTGTTGTTTTTCTAATCAACCAGACTTGATTTTTGGCAGCTTATGACATGAGTTATGACAGCTTGGTTAAAATCCATTTTTAGTCCCGTAAAGGCGATTGTTTAGTCGTAACGTCAGCCAATGATAAAGTTTTCCGCCAAAAAACCTAGTCGGATAAAAGACAAGGCATGACCGTGGTAGTGAGTTCGTATAAAAGAAATAATTTGTACTGTGAAAACAATAGGAAAATTTCCGATCACTGGAGTGGATGACTTGGATATCTAATGCGGGAAAAACATTTTCATATGAGCAAAGAAGAAAAAGATGAAAAGAAAAGAGAGAAAGTATCGTGGTTGTTTGAAGTGAAAGCGGTTTGGTTTTGATCATGAGATCACTATTGATTCGTTTTCGTGAAGGGGTCAGAGCAATTTCGATTTTGTGCGGTATATTGCATTTTTTATGCATCATGGAGTATTTTGTTTTTCCCAACGTTTCAGAACTTCCCAACTGTTCAGTAGCCAGAAATTTTAAGTTAATAGTATTGTTGATTGTTTCAAATGTTATATTAATATTCGTCTTTTCCTTCTGCGAATTATTGAATTGGCAATCTCCGTACGAAATGCTGCCCATCTAAAAGTGTGGATTAATTTCTACGTGTTAGACAACACAGTGCAGGCGAATTTTATTTGTTTGTCCATTTATTCCGGTGTAAGTCGTGTAAGTTTAAGTCGGTATATGATTTTTTTTTCAGATTTGCTGGAATTGGAAGCCACACTATTGACAACGGTTTGTGGTCGAAAATCAAGTCGTTCGCCTCTTGCAGATAACGGAACTGATCTTTTGCGAGATCTGAGCCCCTAAACGCTTTGGGTCAAGTGTCTTCAACAAAGGCATGGAAGTCCAATTTAACTCATTGGGAGACAAAAGTTGTTGGTTTGTTTGTTTGTTTGGGACGCTGGACGAACGAGGTGGCACTTGAAGCATATCCAATTTTGTGTTTAACGTTTCATTGGAAATACAAAAAGTATCATACAGGTTTTCAAAGAACTGATCATCATCGAAGAAATTAGTTCCTCTTTAAATCTTCTTGTGAACTTTTGCAAATGGAGATACTAAGCTGGTTGCAGAGAGGTGGCCGTCCTCTGAAAATCATTCTCAACTTGTTTAGAAATTGAGTGGAACATTTTTTGCAATTCCTCGCGATCATATACCTCTGTGGAAAGATTTTGCAATGTTTCGAATGGCAGTGCTGGGGTGGTAGTAGTGGGAGTGCTATAAAAAGTCATCATCAGCGATAAGAAATTAATTTGGCAGGTAATTAAGTTCCTGAAAGTACAATTCCGCACTGCTAAACGTTGAGAAATAGATTTTCTCTCCTTGCAATTTTTTTTCATTAAAAAGAATCCTGCAGAACTGAATTTTGGTGAGAAAAGAAGTTATGATTAGCATGGGAGTTGTGCTCCACGAAAAATGGAAGGATGGTTCGCTCACCATACTGTACGGATATGCGTACGGATAGACGCCATAACCGAACGAAGCGTAGGGGTAAGGATTAAGCAAGCCGTAGTATCCGTCTGCAGGATAACCTAAAATTAAACAAGTAAACGTTTTTGGCATTTAGGTTCCCTCAGTTCCGGGACGTAACTCAGCTACTGTCTAGTGAAGATTGATTTTTAACTAGATGTAAAAGTTCATTTAAAACGAGACAGGTAGATCACTCACCTCCGTAGTACCCACCGTATGGGAAGCTAGCATGTGTCCTGAAATTATGTTCTATGTTCAAGGCGAATGACACATGTACGTAATTAAATATTAATAAACAAATAATATATAACTTGTAATAATGCGAGTATAAATATGACCTATCGTGACCGTTTTTATTGGACGAATAATTTTTGGAGAACTTTTAGTTGGTAGTTTTATTCTAAATACGCTGGTACGACAGTTAATCTTGTACTGTAGCAGTGGCGTTGAGAATTCTACGCTGTGCGCTGATTTGTCGCAGGAACCCATATGGGAAGAAAGATTTCAGTCTCTTCTGATTTTAGTCTATCCCCTGTAATAAGGACTTTTGCAGGTTCGAAAGGTGGTTGCAAAAGAATTTTGTTGCCGTAAGGTTTGTTACTCGCTGTCTTTTGAAGTAATTTTCAATAAAAAAAAAACGTACAATTGAAAAACGATGACAAGGGATCCAATGAGGAGGCGTAGAGAGTTCATAACCGCTGCTTTTGCTCTGTTCACTGCGAGCTTTGTATTTATACTCGGGCTATATACTTGTATTCCACCTGGCACAAAAAAACGTAGTTCTGGATCAAGTGCACTTAAATGAAAAAAAAATCGCTGAAGAGAGAGTTTCTTGTTCTTTTCCCTTAAAAGCTTAGAAGTTCTTTCCACACGGTTTTTATGCTTTGAGGTAGGCGTAAGAAACCGCTTTTTATGCATAGTTTTAATTTAGTGGATGGCACTGGATCTAAAATGTCAGGAGAAAGAAATAGAAAGAAGAAGGTGGAATTACAGAAAGAAAATGAAATTTTAAGTCTAGAAAATGTAATTCAGGTGAAGTTCTACCGAGTAGTCATTGTTCAGAAAGAATATTATAGATTTTTGTAATAACAACGATTTTACATTTGATTTTGTACATTATTTTTTTATGGATTTATAAAGTTATAGTTTTGGGCAGTTCTTGACCCTTAAAGTGCTATTTATTCAATATTTACTTACGTATTGATGGTATTGAAGTTTGTAAACTCTAACAGACAACGCTGTGGTTTATTTTAGACACGTATTCTAGACAATTATCCATGAATTTTCTTTTTAAGGCTGTGATTTCGCTTTTTCTGAGCTGACGGACTTTTCTGTACTGGAAATTTTTCATCTAACTCTGAGCAACAGAAAAACCAGGAAAGACTAGACGATTAATGCAACCGCTGTCTTTCTTTGAAATTAAAAATAGCGATCAAGAAAAAAAACTCGAGAATGCCTGGCTTGCTTGATTGATCACTGATTTTTCTCATTTGATAATAGTGGCTAACTTTCTCCAAGCTATTTCTCCTTCTTTTTGTCATCTTTTTCTTTTTTTTTCATACATGTTCTGGGTGAGTAACAAATTTGGGGGAAAAGATTGCCACTTGTGTTAGTACACCGACTCCGGTCCTAGAGTAATTTTATGTTTTTAGTGCATCGACTGTGAAAAAAACCAGTTCTTCAGTCATAATTCTCAGACTCAGTTTTTTTTTTTCGGGGCATACACACTTGTCCGGTAACCCTTGAGAATAACTTGTGCGTTATGTAGTAGTAGTTAGTTTAGTCGTCGGCATTGAATATTCCATGACAGGATTTTTTTTTTTTCGAAATGAAAAAGTTGAACCAAAGGAAAATGAAAGAAAAATGTAAGATGAACTTATTTTAGCAGTGTCCTTAAAAAATGGAAAATATTTTAACTTATTGTTGAGATGTAAAAGTTATCATCGGAGTAAACCTCACGTGATAAATATCGGGGGGAATTTGAAATAATTAAAGCAGAGGCCGAAAGTTTATAATTAGATGCTGCTGATTGTTTACGTCTCTGTCTTGGAATCTATAAATTTTACTCGAAGTACTTTTCGGATTATGATTTTCTTATTGAATATAATTTTTAGATTCTGGGTTCTTCTGGATTTTCCATAGAACTAAGTAGGATTCCATAGGAATGTATGTACTCGAAATTTCTAGACTAAAGAAAATTTTCAGAAAGATTTGGAATCCATGGATTTTTTTCTTCTGCTTTGGTGATCTGAAATTCTCAAATAAATCCTCCAAGCTATTTCATAATTATTAAATCTGGTCAATTTCCTAACTAGGATTCAAAAAAAAAAAATCAAAAACTGCCACAAAAAAGAAAATTTCTAGTGAAATTACTAGAACAGACAACATAAAAGAAAATTACTAGTAGAACAGATAATTAATTGAAGATCTGTAGTTGCTTCTCTACTTTTACTATATTTATTTATTTAATTTTGTTTCTGATTTCTCTCGACGCTTTCTCGAATCCACTATTTTTCCTTTGCATAGAGTATTCTATGTTAAATTTCTTGTCGCGTAGGGAATTTTGGGTGTTTCCCCCAGATTTTTGTACATTGAATTGTTTCTCTTTGAAGAATTCTCTCTACCACACCCCGAACCCTGTGTTGAGAGAGATATCACACGAAACATGATGCGAACAAAAAATCAAACCATCATTTTCACAATCCGTGGTCTGACGGATGACCGATTATTTGATACCAGCCAGCATCCATCGTGATGACGTTTTTACCTTTGGTCTAAAATCTCTTTTAATTCACGTAATATTACACAGTTATGTTCTTTTCCAATGTTTTGTTCTCTGAAAGATTTGATTTATTGTTTTCCCTAGTGTTTTCTCTAGTTCTCCAGTTTCTCTCTTTTACATTTATTCTCTCTTAAAAATCAGATAAATGTCATATTGGTCCCCAGTTTTGTGATTGGCTGATTATGGTTTCTTCTAAAAGACTGGAATACAATGAGCGAACAGCCTTTTTTGTTCTCTTTTTTGTTCCTTCTTTATTCTGCGAGAACTGGTCTCTATTTCCAACTAAACTCATTATTCGACACTATTTTCAGTTTGGTTTTAAATAGTATTTGCCATTTTTTTTATTATCCCATTGTATAGAAACGTTTTAGGGTAAAGAAGACAAATCGAGTCGAATAATAAGTCGAATAATGATGCGTTGCTTACTAAAATTGAATGACAAAATTCACTCTGTTATCGAAACAAAAATTGTGTAATTAAATCATGATTAAATTAAATTACAGTTATCAACTTATCTGTAACCAATGATCTTTGCGAAATTCTCATCAATCTTCGCATATTTTCTAGAAAAGAGTAGAGCGGACTTCACTTAAAAAAGTAAATTTGAGCGAGCAAAAAGCAAGCGAGCAATTGTTCTGGTCGTTTTATGGAGGTTGTGTTCGGCTAGGGCCGGTAATCACGAGTATTGTTGTTATGAGGTACAAGTTCTCCTCGACCTATTCTTAAAACAAATTACTCTTGATTACTTTCTAAATGGTAATTAGGGGCTCAATCGAGTCTCCTTAATTTAATCTCCGTAATTTTCCGGAGATTTCATAAGTGTTCTAACCTATTCCAGTTTTGTCATAGTTCATTTTTTTCTGCTTTTCCGTTTCTTTTTGCGCCGGTGCGACGAGTTTCGGGTTGTCACCGATAATGGCACAGCTACGAGCGATTTCCGCCTAATTGTAGGTGCCCTTTTCGTCAAGGTGATTACTTTGTGTTGGGTTAGAAGAGTGAGCTTTAGTAGATAGCTGTAATTCAACGTGAAAGCGCAAGTTTTTTTTCCCCTAAAGGATTTTGGTTAGATTTTTTCTGAAAAATCTTCTTTCTAGAGATATCACTATTATTTATTTTAGATAAGTTCCGTGGAACATTCAGAAGAATCTCTTCTTTCTGTTTTCTCAGTCACCGGTCAAAAAATGTGGAACCCTCTTCAAACAAAATCTTCGCAAATTATGAAAATACTTCTAGGGATTTTTTTTTTCGAAAGATCTTTCAGAAGGATTTCGACGGATTGCCTTCTGGCTTTTTTTTATTCCTGTGCACAGAAAAGGAGTCCTTGGGGGTGCCTTTTCGAAAATATATCTAAGCAATTTCCTTACATCTTGTTCGATTTCTTTTTCGCGTACGGATGAAACTGCTCCACATTTAGCACATTGAAAAAAATTTCCTTTAAAATTCTTTTTATTTTTAAAATTTTTTATGCCGGGGGATCCCCTCGACTTGTTGAGAGTGCAAAGATTTCTACACAGAAAGCACACTCTTAACAAACATGTAATTGCAAACATCACACATCACCAACTAATAGCCACGCCTTCAAACGAATCTCTAATAACAGTGCGACGTTCATCAAGATTATTTAAAATCATTCAAGGGATAATTTTTAATTCCTCGAAACATTTCCAGTTCTATTTTTGCTCGTTATTTTTGCCTGAACTTCCTAGAAGAAGCCGGGTCTTGTCAGTGATTTATGAAAGTCAACTCTTACAACAAATAATTTGTGCGAATTCCACCCTTCACATTTGTCTGATCGGTCGCTATGATCCTTGATGACCGAGCACGAAAAGCAAATTCCAGTAATCATTTGTAACACCGATCGTTCCGATATTCTGGAAAAGATTTATTTGTATTTCTTTAACTAAGAAATAACAGTATTGCTAGGAAAAATAGCCACTTTTGAGCGAAATGCATATTTGCTGAGATCTTGAGCAAACAGTTCATTACAAGTGTCGCTATTTTCACTGTTCCTCCACGTAATCCTAGGGAGAGTTTGGAAGCTGTTGCTCAATAGAATTTACAAGATGTTCGCACTCGGGATGATTGGAAATGTTCAGCTTTGAAGCTCACAGCTGGCGGCGTTGTGATCTCTGTCTACGTCTTTCCGTTATGAAGCTACTAATCTGGACTTCTTTACATCTTTGACTTCCACAAGTCCACATTTCCGCTACGAAAAATTGCTTGAAGAAAAGATAGACAAACTTCTTCGAGCTAGTCTACCGAAATCTGCGTTTTTACGATTCTTTACTTTTCATACGGGACTAGATGCAGTTGAACATTGTTAGGAAGCGATATTACGGTACAATCTAGTCACTAATTTTGCGCTTCTGATAGTAGTTTTAGAGAGTAAATAATGTTAAGCAAGTAAACAATTGTGCCATGTCTCGGATCCTGGAACAATAGACACCGCTAGGATATAACTGGAAAAGTAATCCTTGAATATAATATGATTATGTACGTTGATTTCGTAGAAATCTTTTTGATTAATACGTTGTCCGTAAATGCGATTGCACTGTAATTATGGTAAATGCGTGAACTATCGGTGGGTCAAGTTTTTACGGTAGTCGTTGCGTGAGCAGTCTCATGATCCATTACTGGATAACGCCGGATTGGAAAGGGGAGCGAGGAAGGTGAAAGGCTATGATTTTTTATTACAAGTATGTGTGGTGCGATTTTACATTAATTCCCTGAAATTCATTTTTATAGTATGGTGGTATGGAAAAGCAAGAGGGTGCAATTATTTAAACTAGTATTTTGAAAACAATTAGTACATATGGTTAAAAGCATCAAAAGTAACCCTCTATGTTATCGTCAAACGAATTCATTTGTGAAAATGTTCACCACGGTCGACGTGATTCACGAGATTCCATTGTTTGCTGTTTTCGCGTCAAATGCTTTCACTACAACCGCTCCGTGGGAGTAGGGTTCACCAGGGGGTCAAATGCATGACAATTTGTGTCGACAGTTATGTTGGTCAGTGATCATTCCGGAACAGAGTTGCAAAGAAATGGCGTCGATCACCGTTGTGCCAGATTTTCTAACAGCTGTGCAGTGTTTGCTCCTGAATCGTAGTAGTCGTATAAGAACTTTTCAATTCCATTTTTTCCACAATTTTTTAGTTAACTCACGAGTTGTGGGTTAATTAAATGGAAATTTTAAAAGAATGTGAAGGCTCGATATAGTAATATTTATTACATATATTATTATATTAATATATTCTTCATTCTTCTAATCATTCCATACCTGTCCATCTGTTTGATTCCCTGTCTGTAGATGAAATGAGGATAAATTTGCAATCGATAGTTCGTAAATCCATGGTGGATGATTTGAATGAGTGACACTGGCCGGGTTCTTTCGATTTAATTTGCGTAGAGAAACTACTGACCCATTATGATCAGGTTTCTTTCATCACCACTTCTACTCAAACTGAAAGTGGTTTTTCTTTTTTTTTTGAATAATGATGATGCTTGGATCAGATGACGTTACCGTTAGTTCTAAAATGGTTGGTCTCATTGATGAGAGAACGGTCATAAATACGATTTTCTTTCATTCAAGTCTATATGCGAATGAATATTCCTACATATGTACTACAGTCTCACTATGGAAACATCCTGAAGCGAAAATGCGCTGTAAACATACAATTACAGTTTATGACCGCTACTTTCTAACTTTTGACATTCACCTCCAAGTGTAGAATTATAGTCATTCACTCTCTTCTTCTTCTTCTTCTGTGAAAAACTAAAGAGATCAAGTTTCTGGATACATGGAGAAGTATAGGGTTACTAGGAAAGGTTTCTTCAACGCTTCAAGTACGTGTTGCGTTTATTTTCTTAGAAGTTTCTCAAAAGACGCACTCATGCTAAGAATATTCCTGTGTGCAGAGGTTTTTTTTTACAGTTTCTGCAAACAAATCATTTTTTGAGATAAAAGTGGCCGGTGTTGGTCTCTATGGACAAATTTGCGGAGATTTAGGTTTGCCTTGCTTTCGCGATGCATTCGTAGCAGTTTCCGTAGTTCCACTTATGTCTAGACACAATTTTTGCGCATCCTGGTCTCTGTTCAAAGGAGATTTGCGGTAGCCCGGATAAACATAAACAATGGGGTGCATGGTTTGGCTTGAGTGACTAGCAGAGTTTGCAGCCGGGAAGGCGGCGCGGTCCCTTAATTCCACGAATTTCATGGCCATCGACCGCACGAGTCGCCGTCAGTCAGAAAGCAGGAACAACAGTTAATTTGTAGTGCTGCCAGAACTCATATTGAAAAAAAAAGCTGAAGAGGTTTTGTAGTCGGGAAAACAAAGACCTAAATCTGAATTCCGATGTCTGGTGTTGCATAAGTGTCTCTAAGTGCGTTCGAAGTGGCGCTTTGGAGCTGGCGTTGAGATCAAGGTGATATCCTTGCTAATCTCTGCAGCTCGCAGCGAACGAATGCTTCGCCACGATCGCAGCTGTTAGCTCCACCGCTTCGCTTTGTTTAGACAATTGAACTGCGCTTCAGCTCGTTCTGAGTCAACCATGACGTGCATGTTGCTGTTAGATCACCTCGCATAGGCAAACATTGTTTGCATTGCCAATATAATAATAACAGAGCAGCTAAGAGAGCTTCTGCGAGTGGAAGGAAGAAGTAGCCGGCGCACACACGCGAGTGTCCGAGGGCGAGTGACCGCGTTGTTGACGACGAACTTCAGATGAATTGTATGTCAGTACAACGATTTTATCTTCGTCGGTAAGCTAGAACTCTAGAAAATTCATGGAGAGAAATGTCATGAAGCAGTGGATGGGAGTATTTAAGTGGAGCTAGAGGTCAAACTCTTAAATCCTGTTACTGGGATGCTTTTGGCGTAACGCACGTCCTCTCGCTACCTAACGCAAATTTCCTCCTTTCTCTCGTGTGCTTCTGGCGAAGTCCGATCCGATATCCGATTCGGCCCCAGCTAGGTCCCCATCAGAGAAGCGGTGTAGTCGGGTGCATGAGGCTCGGTTCAGTTTAACTGCAGCGGTGGGAAGTGCTAGCAAGGTTATCCTCACGATCCTAACTGCTACGCTTCACCGCACCGCTTCGGGAGCAGGTATTTGCGCGGAGCTTCATACTGTTTCGACCCGACTATACTACAAGCTGCGTCTTCCGCTGCGCATCCGACGAATCCACAGCGGACGCCGAGGAGTCAGCTACTAGCTGCGCTCCAACGAGACCCTTGTGCTCACCTACGAGTGGATATCAACAAGGAATCCTCGAGTAAATGTTGAACTGCCGTAAATAAGAACATAACAGACAGTAGAATATTAGGAAAGATGTAAGAGGACGGAATCACGATAGAGGCACGTGGATAGAATTTCTCCTAAAAGTCGTCAGAATACGAAAAACGTTGGATCCAAGTTGTTTTATACATTTTGCTATTCTTAGAAGGGGATCTGAGAGATTGAATTCGATTTCGAGGGCATGTTATTTTATCATATGAGTATTTGTATCGTATCTTAACTGCTGCCTTCGAGGATCACATCACTGAGAGGAGGGAACCGCCACGCCCCCACGAGACGAAGACGTCAATTCGCGTTATATAGGTGTGCTCGAAATAGAGTTCGATTCTTTAAATTGTTTTTCTTTGAAAAGTGAGCTAGTATGTGACGTCTTTTTGTGTCTAATTTTTGAATTTGATCTGATTTTTTTCTTATTCACATAGGGCACACCTCTTTTTGAATGGCTTCAATCATGAACTTGCCTCGTTACGCTTCCATTTTAATCGCAGAATAGTTTCAAGAAGCGTTTCATTCTTGTAACTAGTCATTTTGATTATTTAAATATTCATTTAACTAGGATTTTTTACGTAATGAACACGAAGGCCAATTATTCTCGATGTACAGTACATGGATTATACATGAATATTAACGTCAATATCCACACCTACTATTTAACTATCGCGGTAGTATCGCTTTATTTTCTTAATGGTTCTTCTCTATTCACGAAATCTCATTGGAAATTTTGCGAGAGCCTTACCTTGTTGACCTCCGAGATGTGTGTTCTTGCGTATTTTTGTTCCTGTAATACACTTTCTCTTATAAAATTAGCCAAAGGAGAAATAAATAAGTTGCTGAAGAAAGGGAAGCTTAGAAAAAATGCAGCCACAAAATGCAGTTATTGCGAATGTAGTTCGTCGCGACTGGCAGCGGTGAATGAAGCAGTTTCTTGTTCGAGTGCAACTCTTTAGTGTAAAAAAATGAAGGAAAAATAATAAAAAATAATTTTAAAAAAGACAGGTATTGCTACATATTTATATTGAGTGATTTGATCTCCAATTTCTTCATTCTTCTTTCTTTCTTCATTTCTCTTCCTCAGAATATGCTGACGACAAAGAAATTTTGAACTCATCTAGATAAAAAAAAATGAATAGTCATATGACCCCAAAAATGTGTGTATCAAGAATAAATAGTGGGAAGGTGCCAAGAATTTTATTTCGCATATAGTACAGTACCTCGACCATTTTTTTTTGTGATTTTAAATAATTCCTTTGTCTCTGCGTTTTTTCTTTTTCACCCTAAAATACAACATAAATGGTGGAGCAAAAAGTCCTCTGTTACGCATGTGTTCCATAAATTTTACTCAGGTTCTATTCGTTCTATGCCCATACCGTAGAAATGAACGATCGTTGGATGTGATTCTGCAACAGCATTGTGTTGTGTAAAATTGCGTAAAAACTGTGAAAACACTTCGACGACGTGCCAACATTTATTTTGTCTCCGCCATCTTTCTCGAAGAATCCTCTAGCAACCCATTTTAGAAAGTTGTAATTGAATTTTTTTTTCTTCAGAGAAATGGGTCCCAAAGATGGATGCGTCGCTCGTGGACATATCTGTGTTGTGAACTGTTCAGGTATACTTAATCATTCCTTAGTTTGATGTATTCGAGTGAAATTTTTACGTTCTGCTGCGGAAGTGCTGCGGTTGTGTCGCACGCGTGCCGCGAACGTCTTCTTTCTTCGCCGCACCCAGTGCTACGATCACTTCAGCTAAGACAAACTCAGAACAGAGAAAAAAAAATATAGTTTCTGCAAAACTCCCTTTTGAACTTGAAAACAAATGCTAATGACCAGAAACTATAGAGAAAAAATATAATTATTAGGTAGTGTTGAATTTAACCAAATTTTATTTTTTTTCATTGAAAGATAGATTGATACTGAATCTAGTGCAGTTCTTTACTTTATAATAGAGTCAGAGACGAGACCAAGTGCTTTAAAAACCGTTATTCTTGTTTTCTATTCATATTTCTTTAATTTGTTATCTAATTTACTGTTTATTAATAATTAATTCATAATTTTATAATTTTAGTTCCATTTAAGATGAAATAATCAACATTTACATTTATTCATGCAATCGATATGCATTTATTACAGGAGACGCTGGCGGATATAGTAAAGGAGCAAACATCGCAGCGGCCGAGAGTCATGACCAGTAAGCATGTTTCAATTCTTTACTTTTTGAGCACAATGAGAATATCGATTGAGCAATTACATTATTGATGAGTAAGCGAAGTATTAAGAGTTCGAATCTTCAAAAAAGGTGGTTCATCTGTCGTCTTCTTATGTAGGAAGGGAAATCGTGGAAAAATTTTGAATATCGCTGCGCCCAGGTACTTCTGTTGGTTGCAATCGTATGATTCTATTGCGGAATAACCTTCCTGTTGCAATGTAGCGTGATTTTTTCTTCTCTGCCTTTGCGTGGCGCCTACGAAGCCCGCTGCGATGCGGGCACTGCATAACGAAGCATAAGTGGCGCAGTTGCACTAACGCCCTATAATTTGTTAGCTTTATGTCCCGAAGCTGCGATCCACAGATCATGAATGCTCTTATTAAACTGGCTAATTATTTTTTGTACACATGCGTATCCTTTATACTTTCACAGTTTCTTAATCACACAATGACGATCATTCTATATTAACCATGGGTGTCCATCATAGTTTTCTTTTCTGGGAAGGTTCCAGTTCTCTGGGGCCAAAAGCTGGGGGACTGGAACTTAAGGAACAACTCAACACCGGCCGCACTCATGTCGCAGCTATTCGCCGCCAACCTGAGGTTCTAGGTTCGGAAACGGTCTTACATCCACCCTATTCCCTAGGTCTCACCCGGTCAGGTTAACCACTTGTTCTGCGCCCTCAAGCATTCCCTGAGACAAAAACTGTTCAATTCTTTCATCTGGACTTGAAATCTGCCGAGTTAAGTCTGTTTAGTTCTTCTTTGAGCCTCAGTCCTCCAGATTGTGGTCCCAGAGAATTGTAACCCTCTCGAGAAAGATGGAACATTATAATAGACACTCCTGGTGGATACATCGACGGTGACTAGGAATCTATAAAATAGCGAAGTGTAAATTAAAAAAAAAGAGAAATATGTAGGCAACCTAATATTTTTTGACTTTCTATGGAAATAAGGTCGAGGTGGATTTCGACTCTTGTATGATGTGTTCTGTTCCTAAAATACGTTCAGCATTTCACTATTTTGAACAGTTAAAACTACTTTTCAAAGACAGTCGAACATGGGCAATACTATTTTGAACAATTAAACCAATATTAACAAAGGTGCGCATCGTACATATTTTTAAAAGATTTTTTCCGACCCCTCAATTTCTCTACTTGTCAAAATGTAGTTTTTAATTTTAAGAAGTAAAAAAAAATCGGAACAGGATAATCTTCTAATTTCTTCTCTAACAACTGATTCATTTTCTTCATTCGCTCTTTTTATTTCTATGTTTGTCTCAGATTCCTTTCCGATCTCACGTGAATACCCTCAGAAAAAATTGATAGCGTGACTTTTGCTGCATTCTTTAGTTGTATGGTTCCTACACGCCCCTATTTTGCACGTTTGTGCCAAACATCCACAAAAAAGTGCATGACAGGCGATTGGGACTGATCGCTCCAGTATATAATTAAACATGTGTTTTTGGAGTGGGGCTTTGTAGCAGCTTTTGTTCGTAGAGTTCTTCAGCTTCTTATCGCTATCGTTAAAGACTCTCAGAAGCAGATTAACTGCTGCCTATAAGAGGTTCGTGCAGATAATTCACTATTGTGTTGTTTTAATGGGCCATTATGCTCCGATAAGAATCCTTACCCAGGCGATTTCTATCTGCTTATGCTCATCTCAATTTAAGATGCTCTTCTAACAGCTCTAGAACTCATAAGATTTTAGGTTATGAAGTAAACGTATAGTGAACTTTTATCGTACGGTATATTCACTTAATTTTTGGACAACAGTGCGAATTTTTACGCTTGAGGTCGTGTGTCGTTCTTGCTACCAATAATAAGAAATTAGAAATATTGAGATTATCTGAGGTAATGAGTGTGTCTTCTATGCTTACGCCTGTTCTCAAATCATCACAATCCTTTCGAAGAGATCGAAGGAAAAAACTGTCTGTACAACCCATAGTTGTATTAAGAAAAAAGTCCACATCTATAAGAGTGGTCCTCAGGCGCTCATATTAGTGTTACAGTACAGTCGTCACAAGAAAATAAAATTGCGTTTAGGTAGAGAAGGGTGTAAGACTGTGGAAAAAAATTGAAAATTCGAAAGTGCGTTGCCTTGAAATCATCGCTCAAATCAAATTAGAGTAGGTTTTGGCGAAGCATCTGTTTCAAAGTTTTTCCATACCATCTGCATTTGAAAGTATAAGATCCACAAATAGATTGGCAAGCGATATGTAGATCAAGAATCTAACTACGACCTTATTTCAATTGGAGAAAAAAAAACCGGGTATTTAAGAGAAATTTTTTCTCTCACAAGCATTCAATAAGTTAATCTGTGAAAAGACAATTTTATCTCGTTTTCTGATGATTTCCCTTCTGGAATTGTCATTGTTGCAATAAAAAAGCGCTTAAAAGCTTAGGCTAAATTGTCCTCGTGAGAAAACAGAACTGTTCCATCTTATCTCTCGTCATGCGAGTGATTTTTTTCACTGTCCTGAAAAAAAGTCCTAAGAGCGATATCAATTTTTATTGGTAACTTTCCCCTACCGTTTACATTTTTCGTACTGAAATCTGTACAATTTCCAGTATGTTTCCCGTTTACTTTTTCGAAACTCTTTTGATCTCATGGAAATGTAGTGGTTTGGCCTTTGGATGCAGTAATCTTGTCGCTACGGATCGTCTAAGCTCCTATCAGTAGACCTATGTCTCGCCAAAGCAACAGTTTAGGCGCTGCTATAAAACTATGCATTTTTTTGTGTTATGGTAGGTAGAACAGGTCTGCGTTTACAGAAAACTTATTGCTCCACCTCCATTATTATATAGTCGAATCAAAACGACATGAAGCTTGGTGCAGTTACGTAAGCAGCTACGTTGAAAGCGGAGCAGTGAAGCGTAACGGTGACGGATCGAGGTGGGACCCTTGCTGGCATCACTTATCACTACAGTTCGCAAAGGTTCCACCTCGACAACAGTCGCTTACGCAAGTGCACCGACCTCCATCCGGTTTGGCCCGATTATTTGTTAATGTTTCTGCAGCTTGTTCTCGTTGCAAAAATTCGCACTACTAGTTCGAATTAGCAATTTTATAGCAGCCCAAACATCTGTCGTGCTTGTTCACGTGGAGTCACGTACCGTACATTTGATAGAGAGGCGAAGTAAAACAGTTGAGAGTTAGTCTAAGCACTCAGGATCGCTATTAGCTAAAACTTTTTGTTTTGAAGGACTTTTATTTTGTTGACTAAGATTAATTTTACTACCAATTAGTTGACCGCTGTTAATTATTTTAGGTGATGGAAGTACTAGAGCACACTTCTACTAGCTAATATACTAAATTTTACTAATTTACTAAAACTACCAGTTCATTTACTAAAACATCTACAATTTTTTCCTACTGGAAATGTATGTGAGCTCGATTTTTACTTGCTCAGCTGCTACAGTCGCCACCAACAGTAATCCTCATCGTCTCAGATCCCAGTTCTTATGAATATGTTTTACATTTCTGCTGCGGTTGAACAGCACTGCTAAGCAGTACTAATGAATTAGGTTTTTACGATATTTTTTCTAAATACTATCTCTAACAAAGAATTCTACCATATATAACTTTACTAAAAGAGATTCCAAAAACTTGAAGGAATTATTGATCATGCGTTGCAATAAATATGCGCAGTGATGCAGGATTATGCTATTCATTATGCTATTCCATTCATATGCCATTGGCATTCTATACATATCATTGTCAAACCAGTTCTAATACGATATTCGTTGGATCTGGCCTCATCCAGTGCAATTTGGCTGTTCTGTAGTATCACCATCCATTTGGTCGTACTAGTCTTAAACAACTATTTCTGATATTTTATATTTAATACTTCTATGATACATTATAATACACCTAATTCGTTAGTCGTACATGCGGTGCGGTTCAACCGCAGCTGAAGCGTGGCACATTTATAAAAAACCATGTCTTGAGACATTAAAATAAAAAGAGCTGTTGAATTCAAAATCAAATTATGTGGAATTGAGACTCATTTATTCCTCATGAATAATTCAAGTTTGTAAAAGATCTGCACGTGTCTCTTCTACTATTTAGTACGAAGCGACCAATGTTTGCTTCCTTGCAAAAAATGCGCTTTTTTAAGAGATGAGAGCAATGATCGTATGGTCGTATTACCTACAATAATCGAGAAACTTTTATCTGTGGAATCGAGAAAAATCCTAAATGTGAGACTGAGGAATTGAGATCTATTCCTCACAAATAATCCAAGTTTGTAAAAGATCTGCACGGGTCTCTTCTAGTATTCCAAGAATTCCAGATCGAGAATTCCAGATCGATACAGTCAGTGACTTGACAGTAAATGAGTAATAAGTAGTAGTAGTGGTAAAGTAATAGTAATAAGTAAATTAAATGTACCTCATGAACGTGTTCTATCATTGATTCAAACAAATTTTTAGATTTGAACTAAGTGTGTTGCTTTATTTTACACATCAGTGTCGTACTATAATCAATTCTTGGTAAAATGCAAATTTGTGGACTGTGAATTTAATGCGTTCAGCAAAAATTAGGTGTGTTGTTTGTTGTGTGTATTGTTTGCATTTACACCGTTATTTGACAGAAATGATGGGATCTACTGCAAAAACATGCTTTTATTTTATTCTGAATAAGCTAAATAAGGTAAATAAATATGAAAATTGAAGAAATAAATAAGGTAGAGGAATGCGCGAGGAAACAACTGCTTCCGAAAAACGGGGAACGGAAAACGCAATGGAAAAGTAGAGCTCTGGTGTGCACAAATTTCGCTCTAACTTATGCTGAAGAAGTTTTTCGTGATAAAGAAATGCTTGCAAAAAACATTTGCTTAGGAAAGGCAGAGAACAGATCTCTCAGTAGAAAAGGAATTATCAGCTGTGCTTCGGATGTACTTTAGTCCGAAAAGGAGCTTTAGCATAGAGAAATCCTGAAAAAAAAATGCTTAGAAGCGAAAATATTTCCTTAGGAAAACCGGGGAACAGTTCTCGCACCGATGCAATGCCGTGTATGATGCTGGAAAAAAAAACTTTTGTAATTTCTGTAAACCATGTTTGAAAGCATATTTGCAAACAGCTCGTATGATTTATATCGATATATTTAAGAGCGTTTGGTGTACTTTTTTTCCAAATGGAATGCATATCATATGGCACGTAACAACGATTGTTTGATGCTAATTCGATATCACGTACATATGTGTACAAAATATTTCAAATTCGCATTTTTTTTGGACATTCTGCCATTTTTTTTTATTTTCTCTGTTCATCTATACAACCTTCAAAACATCCTTAATATTACTCTCTGCATTGCTTAAACTATAGTCAGAGCGTTCGACTTTTCAAAAAAAAAAAGATATTTCTTTTCAGATCTCAGCAGATTTGTTTTTTCCTCAATTATTCGCTTATGATTGTTTACCTGTTACTACTATGTAACTCTTACTTTTAACTTGCTTTGTTTTTTTTTTCTAATAGGAAATACGATAAGAGAGCAAGTATCTACTGGGTCCCATCGAGGGGAAACGAGAAAGAAAATAATCTCTAATGACCACATTTTTTTAAGATCATATGTTTGGTATTCTGGCTCTTAGAATCTCCTATTCTCATTCAAATTTCGATCAATCATCCGCTAAATCAATCACATTTCTCATTTCTAAGTGCTATTTATTTCCCTATCATCAACGGATATTTCTGAACTTTGCATGTTTGACCTATGGCCGTTTGATCGTGCAAATATCTGAAAAAGCAAATGATTGATAACAAAGTTCCGCACATTACGATAAAATAAATGGGGATCATTGGTGAAATGTGTGTGCGTCCGACCTTCACAGTGCTACCCGCACATCCATTCCTATGACGGATCGCTACCGATGCACGTGGCGGGGTTTTGTGGAGAAATTTACGAGACGTGATGGTAGAACTTGCCAGATTATAAAAACTGTTTCCGTGCGAATATAAATGATGATCATTGATAATTCGAATATTTCATTCTGTCCGTGGTAAAAATTTCACGAGAGAAAAATATTTTTGAACAGCTTAGGTAATTGTATATGCTAAAATGTGGTAGGTGATAAAGGGAAATAATTTGGAGAGCTTTGATTTTTTTCGATGAAATAGCGGTGAAATTCAGTAAAAGTAGTTAAAACTGGCTATTTTCTGGCTGTAAGATTATAAGCAACTAAGCAAGTATGCAAATTTACAAAAAAAAGTGCTGTTGCAATATATTGAATATGATTTTCAAGTAAAATGGATATCCGAAGTTAATTGGAGTACGGTAATGTGTAGAAATGACGAATCAACAGCTGGACACGCCAGACACTACAGTAAATCACGTTCAGAATAACACCTAACTCTGTATTTTCGTTCGTTGAAGAATCCTATCACTTTTTCTTCGTTGGGTACTCTCATTTTCAAGGAGAAATAACTGTGCAGTTCTCGTGCCTCTTCTCCAAATTCTCTCAATTTATAGCGATGTGCACAGTTCACAGTTCTTCGCCTATGTCCTTGCCCCGCCTATTTTCTTCATATCCCTACCAAAAGTGATTGTTTCACGTCTTGGTGTCATTTGACACTTACTCGAACACAATTTTTGTCGCCATCGTCGACAAATCGATCGAAGTTAGCCTGGTTTTATAGAAATTAATGGAAAGGCAAGCTCTTTTCACAGATCTCGGATGATTATTGATTGCTTGATTGATTAGTACACTTCACTTTTTTTTCACATTTCACATCTACTCTACTTTGACTTCAGAGATCCAAGGATGGCGTCTGCTTTCCAAAAACACCAGTTCACCATAATAGTGACCATATCTCAGGTTAGCGTTTAAATGTCTACGGAAATCGATAATCGACTTTTGAAACTTTTCAATCAAATTTTGGTTCTAGATTCTGTTCATGGTGTTATTTGGTCTATTCGGCAAATATGATGCGAACACAATGCCAGGCGGTTCTGAGGACTCCAGCTACATGGCTGTCAAATATCCATGTAAAATTTGAAGAAAAAATCATGTTATCGATTCCCATGGATCAATAATTCCCGAGAATTTCAGTGTTCCAAGACACTCATGTTATGATCTTCATCGGTTTCGGCTTCTTAATGACGTTCCTAAAGGTGTGCGTTTTTGAGAAATGTTATCAATGAACCCAATCGATTATTGATTTTTAGAGATATGGTTTCTCAGCTATCTCAGTGAATATGCTCTTAGCATGCTTCACCATCGAATGGGGAATGATCGTACGTGGTATGCTTGGTCACGAATTTGCACACGAAGGGAAATTCACTATTGGTGTGGAGCAGTAAGTTTTTGCGACTCAGCAAGTCAGTCGATATATCGATTTTTATGATTCTTCGGGAGAAGTCCGGTTAACTTTTGTAATATGCCCATCATTTAATAAGTGAGGAATGAAAATATCTAATTTGCCAGTTTACAAATAATTAGAGGAATTTTTGCGCAGTCAGCTGTTGTCGCTCGCCGTATTCGTGTGCGGTCGTTAACGTTGCTTCCAGAAATTTCCACCAAGCTTCTAGAGACGTTCAGGGAGTTCGAATACCATATGTAGTCCAAATTTTTACGCTTGTAACCTTTTTGGCCACATCGTTCGGCTCCACGAACATCGAACCTTCATTATCGGCGCTTCGTAGTATCCTCACTCACTCTCGCTTGCGCTGTTTATACTTTTACACGAGTTGCTCACAGATAATCTGTACATATCTTGAAGCAAAAAGAAATGTTTAGACTTCTCACTTCGGACTTTGCTGCGGCTGTGATCCTTATTTCAATGGGAGCGATGCTTGGAAAACTCTCTCCAGTGCAATATCTGATTATGGCATTCATCGAGACACCTGTTGCTATATTCGTCGAACATCACGTTGTGCACACTTTCCACGTGAGTCCCCTCTTTTTTTTGTTTCTGGGCGTGAATACGCGTCCCATGGAGCGTTGCTCACCCGTACGAACGTCTTAGCATAATATTCCTCACATTGTTCATAATTTTTTTCTTCTATGTAGGTAAATGATGTTGGTGGATCTATGGTTGTCCACGCCTTCGGTGCTTACTTTGGTTTGGCGTGCTCGAAAGCATTTGCCGACAAAAGTCAAAGGGAACACGAGAATGAGGGCTCCATCTATCATTCCGATATTTATGCTATGATCGGTAAGTTTCGGGAGAGAAAATAGCGATTGAACTTGTGCTGAATTCAAAACGCAGAATCTGATTCTATTTTGAAGCTAAAAAAGACCACTTGCTACCTTTTAAAATTTTTCATCTAAAAATTTTTCGAATTTTCGTGTTTATCTTGAGGTGCTTTTTTTCTGGATTTCTCAACGGAAACCAGGGACCTTCTTGTGACCCATGCATTCCGCCGAAATGTGCAAAAATTTTGGCTCAAATTAATAATCAGGGCGAGCCTCACGTTGTCATTGTCACTACACAAAAAACTGCAGACTCTTTTTTGGCTGGATCACATCATATATACACCCAAATATGATAAATAAATAAATAAATATATATATATATATAAATTGAGTAATATGTGGATAAATAAACGAATAAAATTTTTTAAAAAATTTAAATAACTGTCCGAAACAATAATACTAAGTAGTGGACGAAGAGAACTAATATTGGATTCCTCACAATGTTCTGGCCATGAGACCACTCCACTCCTTCCAGGAGCGATCTTCCTATGGGTGTTCTGGCCATCATTCAACGCTGGAGTCGCCGAACCGGCCGATGCTCGACAAAGAGCCGTCTGTAACACATTCTTATCGCTATGCGCTTGTACCGTTACCACTTTTTTGGTCTCTCAAGCTACTGATCATCATGTAAGCGCAACGTAGAGCGGTATTGTCAATATTTATGGATTTCGGATGCTTACAGAAGAAATTTGACATGGTACATATAGCAAATTCCACGTTAGCTGGTGGCGTAGCGATTGGAACCACTGCAAATGTGGTGCTGGATCCGTTGCATGCGATGTGTGTTGGAGTAATCGCCGGTGCTCTATCCGTCATCGGATATAAATACATTACTGTACGTTGTTGTGAAATGTAATTCTACTACACGTATATACAGTAATTATGGTTCATTTAAGCCAGCGTTGAACAAACTCGCTCACGATACCTGTGGCGTACATAATCTGCACGGGATGCCAGGAGTTCTTGCTGGACTATTTTCCGCCGTCTTTGTTCTTCTTTACGATCCGGCCTCCTACGGAAAGAGGTTGGTTCATTGGTCATTCAACAATAAAAAGTGTTTTTTTTCTTTGGAATTTAATATTTATTTAAATTTGGAAAACAGATCCACTAACTTTCTGCGATAGTCGGAAAAATGCCAATGAAATGGGTGACTAGAATTATTACGAAAAATGTGCTTGAAAATCTAGTTCATAAGCGATTGAGAAGGTAAAAAAAATACGCTAAAGAATAAAAAAAAAGTCCTAGGAACATGCACATAACGCGGTAGACGAAGAACTGATGGATTAGTTTTAGCTATCCGCTTGGGACCATTACTGTAGCTCGTTGCTCACAATGTTCAGTTCAAAGATATATTAAACATGGAGCTACACATCCAGAACTGCTGACGAATGACCAATGAGTTGCGATTACTGTGAAACTTCTTATTTTAACCTAACCGGATCTAGAAGCTCAAAAAGAAAGGCTCCATGGAACTAACTTAGATCACTTCATCGTTTATCCCCATAACTACCATCAAATTTTTTCCAATTTCGATAAGTTCCTGTTTTGATCTTAAGAAGTTGAGGAGTTTCTCGAAAAAGCAAAAATTCAAGTTATCAATTGAATTGCCAAATTACTGAAAAAAACTGCTAGGAAATTAATTTGAAAAACACTTTAAAGTTACAAAAACCTAAATAAAAAGTTAAGTACTATAACAATGAACTACTGGAAAACCAAAATTAAAAAAAAACAATCGAGTTTATCGCGGGGCATACATTTGTGCTTATTAATAAACTGGCACGGAAGAGATTAGCGAGATCCCATGACTAGGTGTTTTCAAAACACTTAAAAATTTGCTACGTGAAAATTCCTTGAAATTAACACTCCGGAGGTAACGACACGCTCAATCTGAAGTACTCAACTTCGGGCCCAAAGGCCCATTCCATTAACCCTATTTTTCACCTAATAAATGAACGACTAGGCGAAAGTGATAGAAAAATGGAATAATGCACGATGAACGATTAAAAAGGTTGTTTTCAGCCTGAACATCATTTATCCAGCGATGAAGAGCGAATCCAATGCCGCCGGTATAAGCGCAGCATCACAAGCCGTCAATCAACTCACTGGTCTTGGTCTAGTGCTAATTAGCGCATTGTTGTCAGGATTAGCCACTGGTTATTGTTGTGTTTATATTTATTGATTTACTTTTATATTGTTTGTTGTTGTGAAAACCAAAATTTTCCTGTTCTTAAACGAAGATAAGTTTAGGTTTTCTGCTGAAACTCAAACTGATCAACCAGGTTCGAGAAAAAGAGTTGTACGCTGACGGTGACTACTTTGAAACCCCAGCTGACTACGATTTCAATACGAGAGTAAGATCATCAAATTCTTGAACGGCTATGCCGCTATTTCTTGCTCGATGGCTAACGTCGGGAATTTCAACCTTCCAGATTGTTTCCCGTATCGATCGTGTTGAAATCAATGAGCACACACAACTCACTCAAAAGGAGATCTAAGCCATCCAAATTTGCCGTCTTCGTTTCATTGATAGAAGAATTCTAGATCCTACGATGTGTTTAGTTCTTAACTTGTATTGTGTACAAAGCTAAATCTCGCTAGCCTTGATTTTTATTTGAAAATTGTGTAATAAATGCACGCTTTTTTTTCTTGTACATAGATTCTTCATAGTGGGAAAAACATGAGAAAAAAATGCTGAAATGTTCCTTCTTTTACAATTTGAGGGAAAAATAATTCGTAACGAGGATTTGTGAATCTCGTCTCTTCGTATTTGCATGAAATTCTGATAGTTTCAGGTTTAGGGTTTTCAGTTCCAGGTTTTTTCAAGCTTTCAGGATTTATATCGAATTTGGTGTCACATGCGCTCCATCCAGTCACCATTTGGCTACCCCTACTGTATTTTGGCGGAATATCAGAGTAACGTACTAGTTTGAAGATATATTAGACCTGGAGCTACACATCCAGAAATGCTGACGAATGATCAATGGGTAGAGATTATCATGAAACTAGTTATTTTAACCTAACCGGATCTAGAAATTCAAAAAGAAAGAGTCCATAAAAAAATAACATGTAAGAAATTTCGTCAGAATATTTTGGTGGATTGAATTTGACGTCAGAATGTTATTACAAAGCAAATGTTAAGGGAAAATCAATCTTTCTCGAAGTTTTACCTCTGGGAAGATTTCAGCGATGTTGCTTGTTCTGTAATTACGGATGGTTGTCCTAAAGGTCTAATATGACTGCTTCGACACACTCAATGTTTCAGAAGATCCTTTAGTTTGTTTTTCTGGATGTTTTAGGGTTGGCTTCTTAAAAATGATCTTATACGCTGAGAAGAGGTTGATTGTAACAGTTTGTGGTGCTTGAATGTTAATTTAAGAATAATCGATCCAACAAAAGGGAACGTGCGCCGGACTCTAATCTAGAATACAGAGACAGAGGAAGGGGACTACTGTAGGACCTCCACTACGATTGCTGTATACCGTGGTCCCATCCCACCATTTGTGTTCATTACTGTCGTGTTCGCATATTGTAGTCAGAAAACTAGCAGTGGAATACAATAAAATCCCGGATAAATAGCACTTTAGCAATAAATGACGTTGAATTTTACATTCATATCAGGAAAACACATTTGAAACTTGCAGTGCTGCATGAATACTTTGTGTCGCTCTGAAGCTTCACGTAAAATTTTCGTTGGTTGGGCGGTGAAGCATTTTATGATCATCGATTACAGAAACTCGTGATCTGAAATGAAACAAACATGTCACATTTCTGGAAATACGAGTGAAACAACAGAAGAAAAAATCTAAGTTAAGGTCAGCACACCACGAAATTCACGATGTTGGGACCCATCCACGAAAGGAGAAGGTTGGGAGTGTAGATCGCGAACGATGAGCGAGCAGTAGAGGCAGCGTGCGCTAACACACGTGCCGCGTTGTCAGGTGCTTCGTAGGAAAATTCGATCGAAAGCCGACCTCCCCACACCTTTTTTCAGAGCGGTTTGGGAGAACTGGGCGTGATTTCACCCGCAGTTGTAACCCCTAACGTCCTTACCTTATCTTTTCGTGTAGAGGACCCAACTCGCCAATTTCGTGGTACAATGCCTTTGAATCCCTTTCGGGATGGCTTCCAACATGAGGACATGGTTGACGCGATCAAAATATTATATAGCTGGGTCTGGACGACATGAAGCACGGACAGTTGCGCAAGCGGCTGCGCTCGAAGCGGCGGGGTGGAGCGTAGCGGTTGGGATCGTGCGATGACCTATCGCCACCCATCTTTGCAGTTCGCCGTGGTCCCACCTCGATTCCAACCGTTGTCTCCACCACACCGCTTTGAGCGCAGTCGCTTGCACAACTGTCCGTCCTTCATGTCGTTTTGACTCAACTATAATTAAATGCGTCACCTCACGAATCTGGGGTGGTGTGGGTTTCAGGAGGGTTATGCCTATAGGGGTCGTAGGTTACGAGAAGAAGGGTGATTCCGTCCATTTCTTCCTAATCGTCGTAAAAACGGCCCGGAAGATGCGGTTTCGAGCGTTCCGGGGCGCTATTTTCTACAGCGAGTTTGATTGGAGCGAGCCAGCCTTGTGCACGCGCCGCATCTTCCGCGCCGTTTTTTACGGCAGTTAGGAAGAAATGGACGGAATCGCTCTCCTCCCCATAATCAACTGCCCCGTATAGGAACTCTCCACCTGAAATCCGCACCTCCCCTGATTCGTGGGGTGATGCCTTTAAAGCAACATTGTTTAAATTGTTACGTACGAAGTTCTTCAAATCCTCGTACGTGAGTGGTTAGTTTTGGAATGTTTCCCTCTCTTCTATTTCTTTCAGGGACAATTCATGAAACGATAGTGATAACTGCTTTTAAAATTATTACTTGATTATGTTCCCTTTTAGAAATTGATTAAAGGAAAGAAACATTACTAATGTGAGTTAATGCGGCAGTCTCATCACTTTTTCTGAATCAGATACTACTTAAAGTTTTGTGAGGTCTACTAAGTGACCAAATAAGTTTCATTCACAAACTTACTTGCAATGACGCACTGGGATGCAATCTCCTCCTGGAAAATTACGAATGTAGCCGGGTTTACACTGGCATCCATTTCTTATGCATCTCATACGACATTTCAGCTGAAATGAACGAGATCGCTTCGGGTTATCTGAAAACAATGAAAAAAAACAATGGAAAATGTTCCACAAAACTATGCTGCAGCCGTGGGACTCGGACGCCAAACATGTGGTCATGAGATTTTGATTTGTGCTGCACTGTCGTATTAGTAACCGTGTGGTTTTAAAGATTATGTTCGAGGAATTGTTCGATGCTGGAGTATTGATGAAGTCAACCGACGAAGCGACTCTTTACATCGCTCTTGCTGATCAAATCAACTATTTAAGCGCTCTTACTTTGTGCGTTAAGAGTTGTGTCGACGTATAACTGATGACTTTCCATCCTCTTCAGGCCTCACATTCCTGGGTTTGAGCGGTGGTAGAGAGAAGTCAACATTAGAAGTTCTCACGAAGGCTGCTATTAAATCCAGCATACCATGAATCTGACGTGGTATGGATTTCTCATGGAAAGCTTCTATACAGGATCGTAGATTGCGGAAAACTACGTGGTTCCGCGCATTTCTCCCTTATCGTCGTAAGAAACGGCATGGGAATCGCTTTATTTACTACGAGGTGCGTGAGAACGCGCCTTTGTGTACATGTCCCGTCCCCCTCAGCAGTTTGTTCGTTAGGTTAACTTGAGTAGGCTGCTGAGGAGACCTTATTAATCCTCGAAGGCTCGCTCGTTGATGCGGCGAGTGCGCAAGGGTGGCACGTTGCAATGCAATTAAATTAAAAATTAAAAAAATGACGGCTTCCGGGCCGTTTTTTTTACAGCGACTTCGAAGAGATGAGCGGAACCACTTCGTTTTCCGCAACCTACGACGCTGGATAGGAGCTTTCCATGGGAAATCCATACCACGTGAGATTCGTGGTATGCTGCCTTTAAACGAAATGACCCAACACTTAACGTTTAAAAAACGACGTTCAAAAAACTCGCAACAGCGAGCGCTGCCTACTGCCTTGATGCAGTTTGAGGCAGCATCTTATATCTTGGATGCTGAAACAAGAAAAGGCGTATAGTATGGTCAGAACGACATGAAGCACGTACGCAATTGCGTACGCGGCTTCTCTCGAGGCTCTTCGGTGGAGCGTAGCGGCTAGGAGCATGGCGGAACCCTCGCTGGCAGCACCCATCGCTGCAGTTTGCGATGGTCCCAACTGCTGCCTCCACCGCGTCGTTTTGAGCGCGTACGCAAATGCACTGCGACTACACTCGTGATCCATGTCGTTTTGACCCGACTACAAGTTTTTCTTTTACGTTTTTGATGTCTTCAATTTCAGTCGTGTAGAAACTTATCTTAAATGTTTCCTCTCCGAAATGACAGGATTATACGAAGCACCTAAGAACTTCGGCAGGTGTTTTTGACTAGGGAATTGGAGATCGGTTGGAAGGTCCCGCAGTGATGCCAACTCCGCATAGCGTTGCCATTTTTGAATTACTGCTTCTGTGCTGGGCGACGTCTTCTAGTAAATAGTCTCTGGATTCGTTATCATTAAACGGCAACAGCCCAACATTGTTGTCGAGAACTTCGACGGTATGCAGAAGGAGATAAATATAGTTGGGTTGGGAGGGGGGGAGGGGGGCACTCAGTGGCGCCTTTATTTCTCGAAGTAAATAATCAAATCAGTAGGGGTACTAAGGCCTAAGCACTAGTCTTAGAGAATCTATGACATGTAAACTTAAGTTGCTAAGAGAAAAAAAGTAAGTTAGAGCTTCGGGAAATAAAGCCCCCCCCCGTTCCGTTGTAATCATTCGACCGTCTGTTCGGACGATTATGAACCCAGTGGGATTCTTGCTTCGAGTGATTTTCTTTTTTCCCAAATCCACTCAATTGTTCCAGTTGTAAGGAGGAGCAGGTTGATTTCTATGTTCCATCAATTATTTTACATTTTCAATTTCTAGTTATTTCACCTTTTAAAACTGTTTTCGACCCAACATCCTGGATTTATTCATACATCAATCACCCTTTAGCGCATTATAAAGTTGACTATGTTGTGGTCTCTCCTCAAATAGATAGAAGTAGCGGAGTAATTGACGAGTTCAAGTGTGATCACGCTCAGCTCTTCTTAGTAATTCGAAAAAAAGCATTCGAAAATACCCAGCATGATCACGTCCCTCCAACGATGCAACTTAATACGCTGTAAAACGCGCATAGTTTTGCCGTCGTCCAATGTTCGCAATACAGATAATAGATCTCAGATAAGCCCCTCATCTGGTCACTCGTAGACGCTGTGAAGAATGCTCACCTTCAATCCCGTTAACCATTGTATACTATTATTTCACCTTTAGGTCACATCGTTTGGGAAACAGACAGAACTGTTTCACAGACTTTTTTTCTTGATTAAAGGATTAAGGGAAAAAGTGTCTGGCGGTGATTAATCCGCTTGGGATGCGCCCTCACGTTCACTTCAATTCAGAATCGTTTGAGGTTCAGGAACGTGTAACTGGCCTATACAACGACTCGCGGTGGCTGGCCAATGCGTCAAGTCAGTGTTTTTAATCCCCAGACAAGACTGGCACCAATTCATTCTGCCAGTCTTGTCTGGGGGTGTCTGGCGACTCCGGAGTCGATGAAAGGCTTGGTGAGCACGAGGGCGGATTCGAACCTCCGATCGATCGTGCAGACAGCGGAACCAATTACCGACTGCGGTACGCTCGCCCTTTTTCTTGATTACGTAAAGAGAATTGGATGAAATCACTGCCATATTTATGGACAAACTGTTACTCGTCACCTAGATAAGTCCTAACGTCGTCGGTTTTGCGATACCGTTAAACTACCGTCAAGTTCACTACTCAGATATGCAAATTTGCTTTTTTTACCTGCAGACGTGAGTTAGTTTACCTGAAAACTTAACTAGAAAATACATAATCTTCACTAATGTAGTGTGTTTATTTGTTTATTTGTTTGATTTCTATGTTCTCTTCTCTAGCAGAATTTCATGACGCTTAAGGATAGAAGATCGTTTGTTAATGTAAACTTTTCTCAAAGTCTGTGTAGAAGGCTGTTTTTGAGGACCGTTTTGGATTTGGTCGAGTTATAATGTGTCTTGCGCGAAAATAATTGGATAAAAGAGGACCGGCCACATTACACTTCGTAATGCAGGCAGATTTCTTTTTAAAGGCATCAACATCATCAAAGGTGGTGCAGATTTCAGGTGGAGTATTCGTGTACGGGATGGGAGACTACGGAGAGGGGGGTGATTCCGTCCATTTATTCTTAATTGTCGTAAAAAACGGCCCGGAAGATGCGGCGCCGCACAAGGCTGGTGCGCTCCAGTCGAACTCCCTGTAGAAAATAGTGCGCCAAAACGCCTGAAGCCGTATCTTCCGGGCCGTTTTTTACGACAATTAAGAAATGGACGGAATCACCCCCTCTCCGTAGTCTCCCATCCCGTATACGAATACTCCACCTGAAATCAGCACCACCTCAGATTCGTGGGGTGATGCCTTTAAGAAAAAGCACCTCGAATTAGTTTCGTGTGTGAAGTATGCCTATAGCAACGTCAATTCTTACGTTACAGCTGGAAGCAGTATAGCGATTGCTAATATCTATCCTTACTCATATCATACCTTACTCATATCCTTACTCTTATCATTCGATGCTCTATACCTCGGATTTTATGCGCTAGCATGAACTGTTACTCGAAATTTCATTTGTCGATTGTAGAGAAAGAGGCAAGGAAAACTTTCCACCCCGCTCCTATCGTTTAGAAATGAATTAACATAAACTTTTGATATGGTCAATGGAAATGTGATTTCCGCAATCGCTCACCTATGGATTTCCAAGTAATCTAAATTTTTAGTTTTTTTTTAGTGAGAACTCACGTTTTTTACCGGTGTGCAAACTGGTTCGCAGCTCTCAGGTAGTCCACATCCTAAACGTTCCATGTTCGGACCGCAAGGCTCTAAAACGAATCAGTTAAATGAGGTCCCACCGTGACAAACTACGATTATTCGTTATTCCGAATATAATCGTCGAATGAAAACGAGATCGATGCGCTCCACCTCCTGCACAGCTTCGAACACATTCATTCCTGAAGTTTCTGAAGAAGCCGGGTTTGCACCTGCATCCATCCAAAAAACACTCCTCAATGCATACTTCCTACGGAATTTTGCAGTTTTTTTTTCTGAGAACTTCGAGAAAACTACTTTTTACACACTGACTCACCGGGGCTGGACGTAAGCAGGACGGTTCACATGCTGTCCCACAACGGCTTAACTGTTCATTTCTTGGACATTCTAGAATGATAGTTCAAAAGTTTTAGTGCCTGCTTTGTCTGTCAGTAAGTCAATTTAGTGCTTATTAGCATAGTATTTCTGACGAGAATGTCATATTTTCAACAATTATCCTCACCACACTTAAAGGCATCACCCGACGAGGTGGTACGGATTCCAGGTGGAGTATTCATATACGGGATAGTAGGTTATGGAGAGGAAGGCGATTCCGTCCATTTCTTCCTAATTGTCCTAAAAAACGGCCCGGAAAATGCGGCGCGTGCACAAGGCTGGCGCGCTCCAGTCGAACTCCTTGTAGAAAATAGTGCGCCGGAACGCCCGAAGGCTATTTTATTTTCTACTTTTTTATATATTTTCTACAGCGAGTTCGATTGGAGCGAGCCAGCCTTGTGCACGCGCCTCATCTTCCGGGCCGTTTTTTTACAGCAATTAGGAAGAAATGGACGGAATCGCCCACCTCTCCATAATCTACTATCCTGTATACGAATATTCCATCTGGAATCCGTACCATCTCAGATTCGTGGGGTGATGCCTTTAAAATGAAGGTCACGTAGAAATCTCGGCCTCAGCTCACGGTTGTATATAAAATTGATATGCAGCACTTATAAATATGCTACGTTCACCTCAATGCAATCTGAATGAGACCGTAATCCGTACTCTATAATTACAAAACTCCATGGGCCGCGGATCTGAGCTGGACATGAGAGAAGGTATGGACTTCTACATGTGCTTCTTTCCTTTCACGTTTCTTATGTTTTTTTCATGTTCGGTTGCTCTATTGGTTCTCACAGTTCTCCACTAGCGAGTTATCAGTTGAAGTATGTAAATGAAGTCTTTGGAGGACTTTGAGAAAACACTGTTCACTCTAAATGGCCTTGTTTGTTATTGTTTCGACCTACTATTTGAAATGCTGTTTTCCCAGACTAATAATAAAAAACAGAAAACATGAGAGCAGGAACAAAACAAGCAACAATTCTGTAGGTAAAGTGAAAATGGACTCATTGAAACATCGGAGGAGAGCGTTTCTTGTTGAATCGTTTCTTGTTGTTGGTCTCGAATATTCACTGCTGCTATGAATAAGATACTGTGACCACGACATCCCGAACTACTCATCAAATCTGTAAGTTTGCAGGTTGCTGCTAATAGTACCAATAACTAACGCTCCCTGCGTTTCTATACAATGATCTGAATGGCTTCTTGATAGGCCCTAACTGGACTTCTTCTTTAGAAAGAAGGGTAGAAATTGTGACAAAACGCTATAACCTTGTTAGTCCGGTACACAAATGCACGAGACAGTATGTGCCTAATCGTCGTAGGTGTGTACATGGTGTGAGACAGGGTAGTGTATTTGAATAAATATTTGAAAATGGTTTTCAACTTTGAGATTCTTACAAAACAGTTGATTCTGAGTAAATATGAAGTCTCACTTTTCGAGAAGTTTTAATTTTTCTTTATATAATTAGGCCTCTATTCCACGATAATGTAATGGTGGTGTGCATTCAAAACGGTGATCAAAATCTATGTTGTGGAGCTTTGCTCAGGATGGGAATCTGAGCACTCCATTCGAGAGTAATGTCGTGAAGAAACGACGTAAAACCTGATGCAGTTGCGCTCGAAGTAACGGGGTGGGACAAGCGGTTGCGAACGATTTAGGACCATCGCTAGCTTTTGCAGTATGAGTGGAGTTAGTAACTGTCATACCTCAATCGCAATCGCTGGCTGCACCTTGTCGTTTAGAGCGTCACCGCTTGTGCCGCTGAATTACGTTTTGTGTTGTTTTGACTTCATCATATCTGGCTGATGACAGCACAAGTTGTGCGAAAGATTATGTTATAATGTAAAGTGCTAACTTGTCCGTTCTACGCCAAATCTCGCGTTCATACAGCGGTCATTTATAACTGAAACCCCTTTCAAAAACTTAATCATTTTCGTTGCAAAACTGTCGCTTAGACAGTTTACAATCTGCTGGAACCAATGAACCTCTTTTAAAACAGAAATGAACGATTGAGAAAGCTGACATTATTCGTCATGCTTCATTTGGTTGGATTTGATTTCGTAAATACTTACGTTCAGCACTTATTCTGTAAAAGCAGGCGAACACTAGTATCTGAAAGTGTGAGTGTGTGAGAAAGTGACGATTTACGAACGAAAACTGTAAAACTGCAACCAAATTGTAATGATAGCCGAATGAAATATCATAAAGTCACCAATATTATTGACATTTGTGACGATGGTGTAGCGAATACTGAGCAGACTCGCAATGTTTTGACTATGATGATGTTTTGACTATAGTGGTGCTTTTATAATGATCTTGAATAGTTGCTGCTTTCTTATTTCTTGAATACATTAAAAGTGTCAGAATAGAGCATTTAACTGTTGCGGCTAGTGATCGTATACTGAATAGGCGATGAACACTAACTAAATAATCTTTTTTTATTGTTGGGAGAAATACGAATGCTTTAGAGGTGAATAACGTCATAAAGTCACGACATTGGAGAACTGAAAATCCTCGAAACATCATCTACGTTGCCCAAACACGCAGCAAAAATCAATTTAGTATTGTTTTGCGCCAGAGTGAGTTCTTTCTGTTCATTGAACTTCATATTTGATTACTGGTGTGGTTCAACAAGGAGGAACTAAAGAGAATCATTAACTGGGACATTAGATGGGAAGTAAGAGCATTTTTTTAAGGTTGCGATTATTTCTGCTCGTCCTATTTCTTTGCGTCCATCAATGAGACTTTGCCGCAAGGTAGAGTTTGTCTGTAAACGGCTGGACAACGGATTGCCGGCATCCAAATGCTGGGACCAGGTGCAACTATTCTTGCAGAGTTTGCATTGTAAATGGCAATGTTTTTATTTGATGATTTCTCTTCACTGACTAATTAATTTGTTGTAGTGATAGTAGTCTTCGTAATAGTTTTATAAGTAGTAGTTATAGTCGTATTCTTGGTCTATCTATTTGTTGCAAAACTGTAATGTGGAAATATGTCGTAATCTTTCAGTTGTATCGTAAAAATTGAGAATACTGGTGTTTTTATGCGATATGCAAAATGATCATAACCGGATAATCCCGACATAAACAGCTATTATGTATGAACTAATTATAATAACTACAGTCTTCAGGGTGAATGACATTTATCCAGCGAAGATGAGGGACTCCAACGAGGTCGGTATGTATATACTGACTCTTATACTATGTGGGTGAAACCAAGCTGAATTTTTTTCATCTTTGCAGTCATTTTCAGGTTCTGCTCTGAAACACAAAGCGTTCAACAGATTCGACACAATTGAGTTGTACGCCGTTGGTGACTACGACTGCTGTACAGGAATAAGGTCACTACACTGTAGAATGGCTATGGCGCCAATTCCTGCTGCTTCCTTGCTCGATAGCTAATGATTTGACTTCTCAGATTGCCTCACCTACGGATCGTTACGGAATCTCATTCGGAAAGAGAGCTAACGCATTCAAAGTTGTCTTGGTATCTTGAACAATAGGAATTTTAGTTGTTTCAATAATGTGTACAAAACTAATATCACATTCTTGATTTTTATTCGAAAATTATTGATTGTTTGATAAATGTAAAAATTTGTATTCGAGGAAGTTTCTTCATTGATTGGAATGTACGACCCGACTTAAAGGCATCACTCTACGAATCTGGGGTGGTGCGGGTTTCAGGTGGGTTATGCCTATACGGGGTCGTAGATTGTGGAGAGGAGGGTGATTCCGTCCATTTCTTCCTAATTGCAGTAAAAAAACGGCTCGGAAGATGCAGCGCGTGCACGAGGCTGGCGCTCTGGAACGCTCGGAGCCGCATCTTCTGGGCCGTTTTTACGGCCGTTAAGAAAAATGGGCAGGATCAGCCTCCTCCTACGACCCCGTATAGGCATAACCCACCTGAAACCCGGGCCACCCCAGATTCGTGGGGTGGTGCCTTTAACGAGTGGATCCAAATGATGCTACAGCAAGGGGAAAATGATTTAATGTTCCTCGTTTCCCATTTCCAGGGGAAAATAAATCGAGTAAGTAACGAGTAAGTGTGGGTCTCGTCCTTTTGTTTGTCCGTTGGTTCTAGCAGTCCTCAAAACTGTCAGGATGACATCGTATTTGGTGCGACAGGCAGTCGGCTTGGTCACCTATTACCCGTCATATTATTTGGAGATTATATAGCCAGGTTGATTAGCGCTCTCGGACCATGAGACTAATATTAGAGTAAAACAATCTTTATCATAGTTTGAAGACTAGTTCCTGATGACAGTTCAAGGTCTTGACAGCAGTATCCGATATTGTTTTGTAAGCATAGTTTTTCCAAGAGTAGAGTTTTACCTTTTCAAAAACCTAATGTCTTAAAATGTTCTTCAATGTACTTGTCACATTTTGTATTTGTTCCAAGAAAAAAGAGCTAGTGCACTTTGAAAAGGTAAACTTAAATGGTTCCTAACGATAAATGATAATAATAATGATAGAGGGTGCAGTTCACGGGTTAAGTGTCAGAGTCAATTCCTCCCGATAATCGAGAAGAAAAAACATAGGAAACAGACTTGTATGATTTCATCTTCCCAACGATACAACTTATTAGGTTTTAAATTGTTTTTTTTCTTGTTTTATTAAGGTTGCTTCGTTGGGTAGATGGGTCATATATGTACAATGCTGTTTGGTTTTGTTTCCCGATGTTCTGATTTCCTAGGAGGAATTGAGCCTGATTAGACTCGTACTCGTGAACTTCATCAGTACCCTTATCTACATGCTCATCTACTCCTGGAGCGATCTCAACGTCTGCAATTTCGTGATGCGTTTAATACCTTGTGCTGTGGAGTGTGGTCCGATTATAAAGTGCCGCGTTTGCGTACTGTAGCTAGGACAAGGGGAGTGAAATATATCTCCTCAACAAATTGCATTATTGGTGAGTTTTATGTTCGTATCACTGCAACACGTTTCAAATATTATGTGAAAAAGGAAAAAGGACTATCATTTTGGAGTGTCGACGTCTTCCTTCGTGTCAGGCTGACCAATTGCGTTTTCTCTTGTTATGGCTCTGAAAAGTGCTTCGTTCGGTTTGGCTTTCAAATGGAACAAACAACGTGAAGCATTGATATAGAACACGAAAGAAACAATATAATTGAAAAAAAAGCCTAAGGAATGTCGCTTGCATAAGTTAGACTTTGTAGTATAGCTAGCAACGTAAAGACAAAGGATTCATGAAAGTCACTGGTCATCTTACCCAGGATTGGTTGACGAACTTACTTGCACAGATCCATTGAAATACAATCTCCTCCTGGATACTCACGAATGTAGCCGGGTTTGCACTGGCATGCATTTTTGATGCATCTCTTGTTACATTTCAACTGAAACGAAAACTGAAAACTAGAAGAGTTAAAGCTTTGCTGAGGAAGAAAATTTAGAAAAATGGTTTTGTGAATGGGAATTACGAGAGGTACAGTATTAAGTGAAAGTATGATCAATTTTGATTTCGTTTCCCACAGTTTAAGTAGAAATTCCACTTTTTCCACGGTTTTTCGTTCACTTCGTGCGCTGAGTCATGTCTGGATTTGTTATCATTAAAGCAAGAAGAGTGGACAGCGTTTGTCACGAACGACCTCAGCGGTGTGCAGATGGTTGCGTCGAAATTATACGGCTGTCTACTTGAGCGACTATGAATCCTGTAAGATGTTCGCTACAGGTCTTTTTCTTTTTTTTCCTATCGTGGAATCGGAACCACATGTCGCATCTTCATCGTAGTTTCATCTTTAAGACTTGTAGCCGTAGTCGAATTCGTTGTGGACTGTTTGAATTTGGTTATGCAGTAGTGTTGATCAAGACAACAAGACAACAACAGTTACAGCGCGTTTAATAATTTGCTAAAAAGAACTATTTACATGAGACGGGGATGCTTAAGTCTAGGAATATAGTCAGGGAGAACTTTGTATAACTGTATTAGAGAGACCTCTGCTATAATCGGATGAAAACGACATGAAGTTAGGGATAGAAAACTTTCTACCTCCTCTTATCTTATGCTCGTGGAATTTGTTTTTGATATGTCCAATAGAATGGTCATTCACTATGCTTAAAAAATCCTCAAAATCGTTTGTTCTTCAGTTCGAACTTACAGATTTCACTGGTGTGCAAAGTGGTTCGCACCCTTCAGGCAATCCACATTCTTTGCGCTCCATGTTTGGACCACATGGTTCTAAACTGGTTCCATCAAAGTAAATCTCACAATGGTGGAATAGGTAATCAGCCATACTTATTCGCGATTTTGAGCAGAATTTATGTCGAAACAATTACCTACAACTTTAGCCAGGCTTGAGAGAACGATAGTGAGTTAAATGTATTTCACCTTGCGAACAGTCTTCTACACAATCAGCTTGAGAGTTTCTGAAGAAGCCGGGTTTACAGCTGCATCCTGGCAAAAGGCAATCTTCATTGCATATTTCCTACAAGATTTTCGAAATATACAACGATTCTGAAACAAACAGTCTTACTTGGCAGCTGTGGAACTCACCGGCGCTGGACGCGCACACGACGGTTCACATGCTGGCCCGCAGCGGGTTTGATGCTCATTCACTGGGCATTCTAAAATGTTGGTTCACACTATCTAATGTTGATTTAATGGTAGTTAATGTTAAATAAGGGTTAGAATTAATTAAATTCATTGTTTGGTTAGTTTGGTGTTTTTGACTACAACAGCATATCTACGGCAACTGCGCTTACCACATACCGCCGCAGAATCTAAACTGTAGTAGTCTGCCTGAGGTCAGTCCCACTCGACAAAGTTCTGACGTGATAACTATCACTGTTATGTTAACCGTAACGTCACGTGGAGTAGACCGCCTTCCATATGTTTTCGCCTACAAAACTTTGCGTGCTTCTGGATTTGGAACCTTTGCAGTTGATGTATTAGTCTAACTACGTACTGCTGTACGGGGGGAGTTTGAGCAAAAATGAAGTTATGGATTTCTATGTATTTTCATCTATCTTTCACGTTTCCTTTTTTTTGTTCTGTTGTTCGTTTTCTTATTCGTCCTATCTTTTGTCTTTTTTTGTCGTATTCTTCGCCTATGAAGTGTTGATTTGAAATAACGTTTTTGTAGAATTTGAGAAGGTTCTCTCTATCTCCATTATGGCTCTTCGTATTAACCTGTACCTGTAAACCAGAGGAAAAAATCAATACAAAATCGAACTATTCCTCATTCAAGGAAAGATACGTGAATAAATTATGTCTAGCTTGAGAAGTGAAATAAACAGTCGTGCAAAACCAATTATTGCGATATTTTATTTGAGGTTTTTTTTTCCTTTTTTTAAAGAATTTAATGTCTTAACAAGCAAATCTTTTCTTGCATTACGTGACAGCTATCTGCCAACTCTTCAGCTGAACGAAGATCTTGCACATTCTTTACCTAGACTATAAATGTTTAGGTTCAGACAGATATGCGCTACGTCGGCAATGAGATGGGGACGCGAAACCTCGTTGTCCACTTCCAGAACATTGAATTGGAATGTTGTGAGCTGGGATTTTTTTTTGCAACTTAGCTATCTTAGAACTAAGACTTTTATACAGGCTTTATTCGATTTCGTAACGACCTACTACTTACCTTCAGCGGCTATTCTGTAGAAACAGGCGAACGCTAGTACCTGAAAGTGCGAATGTGTAAGAAAGTGATGATTTACGAGCAGAGAATGTAAAACTACAAATAAATTGCAATGGTGATTGAAAGAAATATCATGAAGTCACCAGTATCATTGACATTTGAAGCAACCGTGGCGATTGACTGAACGGGATCATAAAATTCTGTCGATCAATGTGTTTTTATAGTGATCGTGTGTGTCGATGTTTCTCGTTTAATCATCTTCACCGACACACCAAAAGTGTCGAAATAGAATATTTAACAGTTATGATTACGAACATATACGAAATGGGCGATAAGCTCTCACTAAATGATCTGTTATGTTATTGTTATGAAGAAAGGCAAGAACGGTGATTTAGAAGTGAATAATTCGGCATTAAAACACGAATAATTCTTAGGATGCCAAATATAATTTTATGTTTTCTTGTACAGAAGCATGCAAGCAAGATTAGCATAGCACTGTTTTGTTTCATAGCACTTTTTTCTTCACTGAACTCTTCCTTTGATTGCAGCTGTCCATCGACTGAGAAAACGTGGGTGGGTAAGCGTAGCACTGTAGCATTAAATGGTTTTTCGTGAAGTTAGGAGTTATCAGTTATTTTAGATCATAAACTTGACCTAATCGGTAAGCTGGTATTATCGCCTGTTGCTGTTAGCCCGCACCTACGCACATGTGATTGTAGGGGACACATACACTGACTATCGACGCTGAGTGACCCGAATACTCTCTGGTGGACAATGTCAGGGAGTTCAGCGTGAAAAACGGAGAGTTGCTATCAAAGATTTCCTGATCCCTCCAGATATTCTATCTATTTGGGTTCGGCTCTAGGCGGTTTATTAGAGGACAATATTTTTTTTTGCAATATCTGAATGACTTTCGCCATCGAAAGAGTACTGCAAATTTCACACTTCAAACAATCGTAACTATATTACTCATTGATATCTATCAATTATATAGTGACCGTCACGATTACGTATCCAGGACGCTTCGGTAGACTATCTACTCCAGAACTCGGTGCAGCTTCAGTGCCTAATACAAATGTTAGTCTGACGGAGCTAAGTCAGGAGAATGAACAAGGTGTGGTAGAACCGAGTTCTCCAATTTTCTGGCGAGTAACTTTGCCACATGACAATGCCCGACCAACCTTACTTTTTTAGCTTTGCCACATGAGGCCGTACATTGCCATGAGGATTACTCGCCAGGAAATTAGCGAACTTGGGAGGGATGTTCTATCGCACTCTGCTCATTCTCCGGACTTCAGTGCCCGAAACAAAATGGAAGTCTGCGTCAGACTAGTACCGAGAGCAGAGGACACCAATGCAGTTCGTAAGCGAATTCTGATACTCGAAGGAATTACAAAACTCAATCTTTGTTGATTGCTTTACTTTTTAGTTTTTAATAATGAGTGACTATTTGCACAAGAGACCCAATGTCGTTTATTGAACTGAGTGAGCTCGCTCTAGCCGAAAATATGCTTAAGCTCGTTTTCACTAATCTTCACACTGGGAATGTTTCTGTGCAAAGGATTAGGTCCGTGCCGTTACACCGTGTTTGCGTCAAGAAACAATTCAGATCTGTAGGATTGCACATTTGACAAAAGAAGTCGCCGATGATTTCACTTCCATCGTGTTTATCTTCCCAAAGACAGATATATTGGATACCGGCTGTGATCTCTTAATTCGTTGTCTTTTTTGTAAAAAAATATCTCAACTGCTGTTCCAGCGTGAGTTTAACAAGAACATAATAACAATTTGTATGGTAGTATAAAATTCTTGAAGTGGTGACTTTGTGTCGTGATATGGGATAGACACTTTTCCACAGAGTTTGCGTGAAAACTTCTGAGTCACACACTTCTAACACGGCGTTATTGCAGCCAGTGTTATTTGCTAGGAAATGCCGCCGTCAGGAATGTGGAATCTCTGTTAAGACAAAAATGAGAATTGAACCAATAATCAATGTACGAAATGAGCATTCTACGATGAAATTCTGCGAAGGTTATGCGTTTACAGTATACTGATGTTCAATACCAGGTCACTGCGAAGTAGGCGAGAGGCCCTTCTAGCGATGCTAAAAATATCAACTATAATGTGAGCTGCAAAATTCCGTTTCCGTCTGTCTGAGGCGAATTTCCACGGACATTCAAGGATCAAGAGTAACATGGTAATTGAATCGACTATTGCATAGTCCGGTAACGGACAGTTATCGTTAGTTTTGCATCGTACATCGCAGGGATGTAAGTTGGTGCGAGCTATTAAAATTGCGGAACAACATTTGATCGAAGGTGCGGAGCAACGTATTCAACCGTGGCGGAGTGAGCGGTGATCACCGAGGCAAAGCCAAGAAGCTGTGGAACATTCTTTCGGGCAGGGACCATGTTTTCCCTTCGATAGAACGTCTAAGTATTGTAGATAACTTGAGTGAACTTGACTTTTAGTGTTAGTCGATGTTGCTGTTCAGAGAAATAAGCGAGAGGCCCTTTTCCTGATGCTAAAAATATGCGATAACGAGGAGCCGTAACCTCCTCAGGTGAAGGGGGTTTAGCTCATGGGGTGGAGCTTAAATGATGCGGATCCCTTCGCCAACCGTTCAAAAGTAAGAGGCGTCGGAGCACCGGCTTCGACAATAGCATGTATGATATGCATAATCCATGAACGATATCTTTCAGCAATGATCGATTTCATTACTTTTTTCCTTATGTGTTTTCATATCTATCATCTACAATCTACGGAATTTGAAAAAAAGCAGCGGCGGTATTTGATTGCGGGGGTATTGGTAAGTCGTGGAAAATGCCTAGATGCAATTGCTAGTACTATTGATATTGAAATATCAATCCTATATGTGCGGTGGAAATCATGACAATTGTTTACATACGCTGATCACAATTCTTGTAGATGCGAAGAAGCGTGCGAACATTTCTAAAATTACCTATCAACTTTCTTGAATCTTTAATTTAAGATTTCTATTCGATGCGAGTTTTTCCGACTGAGGAAGTGCTACTACTATTCGCATAGTCCTTAATAGCTGATGTTCTCCGTTCGAAGAAGAAACTTTTATTCGTTCCATTTCACGATCCATCACGTCAAGATATCATCATTTCAAAAATATTACGTCTTGGTACCTGGTGTTCCAAGGTCTCATCGATGTTCCCCATGGCCTGTAAAAAAACAAACGTTGAGATGAAGGATTTCAAATAAATTGTTAGCTTACAGTTTGAATGGACCAATGTAGGAAAACATATAAATTGAGGATCTTGAGACCCCAACGTACAGTATCGCTGAGTACTTCGTCTTATCTCACATGAGCAAATAATACTTAGGATCACCTCATTTTTAGACTGTTTCTAGATATTATTTTAGAATAAGCCGTATTTTCAGAATGGTTTTAAGTCTTATTTTCTCGATTGAACGGTTTTCTTACGAAATATCGAAAAATAGTCACTTCTAATAGAATCCCTGAGAATTTCTTTGTTTATAATCTCCGAATATGGTTTGCACAAAAGAATTCGAATCATAGTGTTCTGTGAAAACGCTAGTAATTTGTTTTGAGCTTTGCCATTTGATAGTTAATCTTATGGAGAGAGCATGGAACTCAAGAGGAAGATAGGGCATAGAGCTGCGTATACAGCTGGTGGTGGTGCACAGTAATTACTTTAAGGAGTGAAATTATCAAATTATGAATAATAATGTCAATGCCAGACACTGGCTTAATTTATTTTGATTGACCTGGATTTTGGGAAGCTTTTCTTCTTCTCTTTATTCAAAAGAAAACCCACGCAAACACTGAGCGAATCTTTCATAATTTTAATTAGTGGGATCATGAACACCTTCATGAAACCAGTTAAGACTCCGAAATTGTTTGTCCAGTCGAGTGGGAAGCATGTGGTTTCTTCCGTGTTAGTCCAACACCAGCTCAACTTGAGCAATTCGACTATCTGGCAAAACTTCCGGCGAAATAGGATGGAGACGTGGAGGACGAGGACGAAACAAGGTCCCTCACAGGAATTTATTTTGCTCTTCCAGCATTACACGCTCTTCGAAGGAAGTGTGATGTCGACCTGCCCGTTCTAGACGCGACTGGCGCGCTCCAATCGAACTCGCGAAGTCGGGTCGTATGTGGACGAGTTGCAGTAGGAACCTTTTATATGAGTGATATGTTTCTTTAGAAGGAATACGAGTCACAATCAGTTATTGCGTGGTTTCGATTATTGCTGCGGAGAGTTACTGATTTCCCACCCAAAACTGCAATTTGACCGGCTGCACTCAGCCAGCTGACTTAAGGGATCATTGGTCTCATGGATCATTAGTAATGATCTCCATCAAGGGCGTGTAAGATTGCAGTGTTAAAGGCATCCCTCCATGAATCTGAAGTGGTACGGATATCAGGTGGAGTATTCGTATACGGGATCGTAGATTATGGAGAAGTGGGTGATTTCGTCCATTTCTTGCTAATTGGCGTAAAAACGGCCCGGAAGATGCGGCGTGTGCATACGGCTGGTGCGCTCCAATCGAACTCGTTGTGGGAAATAGCGCGCCGGAACTCTCGAAGCTCTCCTTAATCTATGATCCCGTATACGAATACTCCACCTGAATCCGAAAATCCGTACTATCTCAGTTTCGTGGGGTGATGCCTTTAAGTGAACGTCGCATAGCGAATGTGTTTGAAACAATCTATTAATACAACAACAAAACGTAGCGTGGAAATGAAACGCTTTTAACCCGACTCTCTCGATACGTTCCTTTGTAAAGTTGCTGACCTCAGCTGTTTCCTAGTCGGATTTCTCGTCCATTCATACAAATCCATTCCGTTCTCGCTCAACCACAGAATATCATCATCTGAAGAAAAATTTCTTTTGCCTTTTCAACACCAATTTGAAATTCTTTTTTCGATTTACTGGTTCGACATAATGATATACACAGAACTATGGGAAAAATAAGAAAAGAGTATGCTCTAGTTAAGCTAAACGTCGTTGTATTCTTCCGGCAGGAGTAATAGATTTTCCAAATTTATCTCTGAAAAGAAAGCTGTTCTTACGGAATTATATTTTACCAGCAATTATAAATAGTATTCAGAGTTGAACATAGAAAAAGGTGCCATTTTACTTATAGTGGAAATGCAGAAATTCCAGTCTTCTAGAGTACAGTATCTTTACCTGTCTATAGATTTACGCATTTTGCTTCCTTTCCCCTACTATTTACGATTTTACCGCAGAATTCTGTTCAGTCTTCATTTAAAAATTATTTTCACCATATTGACTCATGTTTGTTATAGCCGTTTTCTTCATCAAAATATTTCTTTTCATTACTCTCCTGTGGATTTATATCACTTTTTAATGTGTTTTAGAGAAATCCTCAATTTTTGCTAGAGATAAGTAGACAAATCGGATTGAAATAATTGAAGCATTATTTGCGACACAAATAATAGATAGAGCTAAATATAAATGAAACTATTTTAAGCGAAGAAAAACAAAGTTTTGATGGTAACGTGGTGTTAATAGGAAGATTTTCTCTGTTTGCCATCACTCCTTTTTAGGAGGTCTTAAAAATCAAAAGAAAACATCAAATCGTCTAATTGTTTTGATGTGGGTGCAATTTTGTTTGCTATAAGGTGAAGGATAGAATCATCAAAACGTAGCTACCTCATTGGCTTGGTTACAGTTGGCTAACAGACATGGTTTTTCTTTGAGTTTTCCTTCTCTAATCAAAATATTCGGCATGTCTTATCTTCAGATTCAAGAGATTCAATCAACCAGAACAGACGGTATTTATACTTCGTCTCGAGGTTATCGAAATATTCGTATTTGAAAAGTAACTGTGAACATACCTGGGTTTCGCTTTTTGGGTCGCCGAGGGAAGTCAGGACCATTAGAAATTAGGATTCCTGGAAAAACAAGTTCTATAACGGTAAAGAGAAACTGCTCTGGCTCAGACAGATCTGCTTGCAGACACATTTCTTTCTTTCAGATTCAGATGAAGTAATTTAGAAGTAACATTTGCCGGAAATACATTTTATTAGCAAAATACTTATTTCCAGTTTTTTCTCCTCATCTTTGAATTCATTTATAGGTTTCAAATGTATAAAAATCACATACTTTGATCTTCGTAGTGTTCACTTGGGGATTTAGCCGAGCTGAGAAGATTCGCGAAACGATATAATTGCCTTTGCTCTGGAAAATTCACAAAGTGCACAACTTGACACGAGGATTGATGGTCGAGTTTAGTTGACTAAGTAAATGAACCAAGTCTAAGAGCAAGTAGAGGAGTTGGGGGCATTGACAACGTAGGTAATAAAGGACATGAACTGTGGCAAAGAATATGTTGTGAAGCGTTATGAATTCGAATCGGGGGACGTGCGAATGGCAAGAATAAATCAAGAGAATAGACAGTTTTAGGCACCCATAAAACACAGAAGTACGACGCAGCTAATTTTGAAATCAAAGCGGATTATTTTGCACACGAATCTAAAATGTTAGCCCTAAAACAGCCTTGAGCTTCTTGGATCCTCGCCAAGAACAATAACGAGAGACCCGCAAGATAGAAGGCCTTTGGGTGATTACTCTTAGGCATCATATTTTGGGTGGCTCTTCTGATCTAAATGAATCTAAATGAGATAGCCCACCCAATATCTGAAACCTTCGCGAACGATCAATTAGCGATCAATCACTACTAAACTAATGTAATCTAAGATGAGCATTAAGTGGCATTAGCCGTCCATTAAGATAGCCGCTATCTTAGTGATTAAAAAATAAATCTAGTCTCTGTCTAGTTGTGGAGAGGTTTGATCGCTTAGATTGTGAACGAAATCGTTCAATTCATGCTCTAGGAAGGACATTTGCTGGAATATTAGCCAATAAATCAATTATTAACTTGGTGCAGAGCTTTTCGGAAGTCAATGCCACCTCTTATCATGTAGATGTTCATCGAAAAGTGAACATTCTGGTAGCAAAAAGCCTCCATAGACAGTTGTGGTTCAACGCAGCCTACAGTATTCTGACCACAAGCCTTTGGGCCTTTGGTTCCCAGTCGCATGGTTGTTGACGCTGATGACGAAAAGTCGTTTCTCTTTGGGAGTATTGTTCGTTCCTTCTGCTCAAACATGCGTCAAAATTCGTTACTTTACGGAAGATGCTTTATGAAGAGAAAAAATAGCAGTGAAAAGTCAGAGAAATGACGAGTTCGAGACGTTACGCAGAGCTTCCGCATCAATAACGGGGCTGATGGTTAACCGAAGATTAGAAGACCAGAAAACTTTCCACGGATTCCACCTCAAGAACACCTTGAAATTGGTGAAATATTTATGAAAATTGAAACTAAACAATAAACTCACTTCGATTTCTTCTTAATGGTCGTTGATAGTTTGGAATTTGTATATCTGAAAAAAAAAAACCACCTTCCCCTTACGTTTCAATAACAGAAGTAATTTTTAGATGCAAATAAATATGCTTGTCACTACAATTCTACAAATTTTTCTAGTTACGAAATCCGGCAAGTAATAGGATCTTTAGCAGGTGCTTTATTGGCAAGATGTAGCCTCAAATCTTATTATTTCTTCTAGTTATTCTAGATTTCAAGTATATGGAAATTGGATACCATTTTCATCGGCGTTTTCCCATCTGTACTTTCTATTCCGTCCCAAGAACCTGGGACGATATCTCATATTTCGATACTTCAACGGTCGTTCTAAAAAATCATACAACATGACATGAGAGTTTCCTTTCAACCGATGAATTTGTAACAGAGATCCTTTTTCGATACAATCCTCTTACAAGTGTTCTTTTCTCTTTTTTTTCTAAGAGGAATTCCAGCAAATAATGATATTTTTTTCCTTCGGTTAGAATAACCTGAACGCTAAGGTTTACCAAAAAGAATGTCTTATTAATCCTTAAAATATTTTTCTTTTCGCAACCCATCACCCACATCTTTGACTTCACATATAAGTTTCAGCGGAGAGAAGTCACATACCTCGGTCTTCATCGTCCGCCTCTCCGTTCATGGTGGAGGATTTGCGAAGTTTCCCTAAACGATATCGTTCCATTAGCTGTGGAGAATTCATGTAGTTCACAAACTGGCGCGAGAATTCGTGCTTGGTGCTTGGTTTTAGTCAACTACTCAATTGAGTTATGTCCGGGGGCAAGTAGGAAAGTTGGGACAAGATTGATAACGAGGAACCTCCATACATAGCTGTGGCTTAATGTAGCCTACAGTATTCTGTTGCTTTGGGCAAATGTTATAGGATCCCTTGTGCAATCACTCGCGAATGATTTTGGTGGTTGGTGACGCTGGTGAGCAACAGCTGTTCTACGTTAAGAGAATTCTTCGCTTTTTATGTCCAAATTTGCATCATTTATAACTAGGCTGTGGAAGGAACGGCATGGAGACGAGGAAGCGCAATTAAAAGAAGATAAAGTGAAGAGAAAGATAGAGGTCTCGCACCAGAATCAGAGCTGATCGTTACCCGAAGATTACCAGAGAACTTGCTAAAGATTCCATCTCAAAAACATTTCCAAATTGGTAAGATACATATGAAATTAAACAATAAACTCACTTTGATTTCTTTTCACCGGTCGTGGAAGGGAAATATAGTCTGAAAAAAACACCTCTAATCTAATGTTTCTGTGACAGAATTTATTTTCGTATGGAAATAAATAAGCTTGTCGTTACAACTCTGCAACTTTTCTTCAGTTAGGAAATCTCGCAAATGATGAGATTTGTACCAAATATTTTGTTGGCACGGTGTAGCCTCAAATCTTATTTTTTTCTTCTAGCTATTGCAAATTTTAAATGTATGGCCGTTAAATACCATCTTCATCCTCGTCTTCCAATTTGTACTTTCTATTCCGTGCCGAGAATCGAGGACGATATCTCTTTCGATACCTCCGCGGTCGTTCTAAAAAATCTTACAATATTACTCGAGAGTTTCTTTTCAACCAATGTATTTGCAACAGAGACCCTCTTACGATGCAATCTGCTTGCTGTTACAGGTGATCTTTTTCTTTTGTTTTTTTTTTAAGAGGAACTCCAGCAAATAATGAGATTCATTTCTCTTTCATTCAGAAGAAACCTTGGAGCTTAGGTTTTTCGAGAACAATTTCTTATTAGTCCTCAAAACATTCGTTTTTGCAATCCTTTACCCACATCTGTGTCTACTTATATAAGCCTCAGTTGTGGAAAAGTCACATACCTTGGTCTTCATCGCCTTCTTCTCCGTCCATGGTGTAGAGTTCGCGAAGTTTCGCTAAACCATATATCTTTCCATTAGCTTTGGAGAATTCAAGTATTGTAGTATAAAAAGTGGCGCAAAATTTCGTCCTCGATTCTAGTTGGCCTTGGCAGATGAGTCAGGTCTAGAGCCAGGTAAGAAAAATTGGGACGAAATTTTACGCCACTTTGTATGACCAAACCATGGACCAAACTATGTATGATAACCATGGACCCTCATAGGTAGTTGTGGCTCAGTTTAGCCGACTGTGTTCTGCTGTGCAATGTCACTCTACCGGAAACATGTGTTACCATGGAAATGGTTTAGTGCTTGGCGATGCTGATAAATACATTTGAAGAATTCTTTGCTTTTTTGTCCACATTCGCGTCATTCATCATTAGGGTGCGGAAAATATAGTATGGAATGGAGGAAGGGTAATGAAAGTTGAAGAAAGTGTTATGTTTGAGATTAGGTTTGCTAGAAGTCTCGTAGTGGGACTGATAGATATACTCGAAGATTATAAGAAAACTTTCTAAGGATTCCATTTCAACAATACCTTGAAATTGATAAAGTATTCATGAAAATTTGAACTAAAGAGCACACTCACTTTGATTTCTCTTCCCTGGTCGTGGATAGTTTGGAATTTGCACATCTGAAAAATCACCTTTCAACTGGTATTTCTGTAACAGAAATATTTTTCGTGTGCAAAAAAACGTGCTCGTCGTAACAACTCTACAAGTTTCAACCCTCCAAGACGTTTATAGTGACGTGGAGGTGACTCTGGAAACTGCGATGCACAGCGGCTCATAGTGACGTGGAGCTGACTCTGGAAATTGCGATGCACAGCAGAGGTAGTTCTTCTGCGGGGGTCTCCCAAGCTGAGAAGGAGTTCGACACCTCCGAGTTATCGGAATCGGAAGTCTAGCTAAGAGTAAACCACTGCCAAGATTCACCTCCCTTGGCAAAATTTTGCAAAGTGGCTTCCTGCTTCATATAGATTGAGCGACGACCTGCGGTAAAACCTAGGTTCGAAACGATAGTATGGGAAAAGTCTATCTGATGCAGCATATACACTCCCTCAGTACCGTGCACACTAGGCCCTGTACTTTTTTCAGAACTCTGGTACGGCCTCCGGTGAGGCGCTCGAATCCCAGGTTGCTCAAGACGTCTTCAACTCTGTACCAACACTCACGGCTCGCCATGGAGACTGTCTCAGACTTTGCACTGACAAAGCGAGAACAGTGTCCACAGACGCTGACCCACATGCCCTTCTCGGAGCTGCAGAGCAAATTTCACGGGATTGCTCTGCAGAAGACCAAGTGCAGAAGGAGCGACGTAGGACAGATGAATAACGGTACACTCGTCGTTCGTGAAGAGAAGGTTCCGTCACAAAATGTAGGAAGTGTTGGTTTTGTTGTGCACCCATCTGTCATCCATCTTATTGATACTCACGAGATCTTGTCACTTCATCTGACCATTCTTCGCCTCCGGCCTCTGCGCGAAAAAAGCATCAGCATCATCAACTACTATCCTCCAAAATCAAACCGAATTGAACCGAACCGAATGAAACCGAATTTGTTGCGTTTTATGAGGAGCTGAAGGAAATGGTTTGCCACGAGAAGTCCTACAAATTGGTGGTCAGTGATTCCAATACCGCTACCGTCCGATGTGCCTGCTGGGCGCCTTGTACAAAGTATTCACCAAGATCTCACGAGCATACCTAGGACGCTGGATAAAGCCCAGCCTTAAGAACAACCTGGATCTGGACATTGGTTCAGCTGGATGGAGCACATTCAGACCGTGTCGAGGGTCGTAGAAGTTTGCCGAGAATACCGCCTGCCCCTTGTTCTGACCTTCTTCGACTACGAGAAAGCCTTTGACAGCGTAGAAACGAACTGTACTGTCAGCGGTGGTCGATCAAGGTGTGGACGCTCCGTAGCGATTGGAAAGAGTTGAACGGCAATGCGATACTATATCGCTGTGTCTGTTCACGGCTGCATTATAGTGGATAATGAAATCACTTGCCTGGGGAGAAATGGATATACGTGTCGACAAAAGATTCCTCTCGAACCTTCGTTTTGTGGACGACATCGTTTTGCTGCTCGATGCTTAAGGAATTGAACGAAACAGTTAAGAGAATAGGATAGCGAGTAAACCGAAAGAAGACACAAGAAAGAAATGAAGAATATCTACTGCGAGGACGGAGAAGTACAACTTGAACTTCCCAAATCATGGAAACCTCGTCAAACGTCTACCTTAGACGTTCTATTAGGGTGTTCGGAAAGTCTGCCGAAATACGGCAAAATTTCAAAACAAAACAACTGTTTAACAACATTTTATTTTTTTGACGAAATAATCTCCATCAACATCGACAATCTCCTGCCAACGCCTCACAACGGCGACTTGGAGGCGAAGAAAGCCCGAAGGTCATTTTCGAATTGGTCACGATAATCGTAACGCTTCTCTTCCAGATGATGCTGAAGCGATCGGGAGGAAGTGGTGGTCGCTCGGGGCCAGGTCCGGACTGTACGCTGGGTGCGGTAGAAGTTCCCATCCGAGCTCCAGAACTTTCTGGGAAGTGTTCTTCGCGGCGTGAGGGCGCGCGTTATCTTGCAACAGGCGAACGTTGTCGAGCATCGGGTGCTTCTTGCGGACCTTGTTGGCCGGGCTTTGCAATTGAGCGCAGTAGACCTCGGCACTAACTGTCGTGTTATTCGGCAGCAGTTCGAAACGGTAGATTCCATGAACTGCCCACTACACGCCCAGCATGACCTTCTTCTCATGGATTTCACCTTTCACGGAAGGATCCGGCATTTCATCGCCAGCGCACCACGCACTTCTGTGGGTGTGGGTGACGTAGAGGACCCATTTTTCATCTCCAGTGACAATGGTGTCCCGCCAGTCGAACCTGTGGCTTTTGGAGAACAGCTGAGCGCAGATGTCCGGGCATCTTTGGCGGTTGCCGTCGCTCAATGTATGTGGGAACCACTGACCGAGCTTTTTCACCATTCCGAAAGATCGCAGTCAATTGCTCACGGTGGACAGCGAACAGCCAAGACTGGGAGCAAAATGGAAAAATCATATGGATGCTACCACACCAGATTCTTCAGTTCGTCGAACGATATTGCAGAGACCAGAGAGAGGCTCATCTTCGAGTCTCTTTGGAGCTTTGAAGTGCTGAAACCAGGCGCATAGACCGCTCAAAAGGAGCTTCAGTGCCGAATACTTGACTTAAGTTTCGATATGGTTCAGCACCGGGGTGGCCAGATTAGAACTCGCAATGAGTGCGTGTCGAATATGGGTGGAATGTCCGACCATTATAGGACGAAATAGGCAGCGAAGAGGGGGCAGTGTCCTTATATAATATATTTGAAACGGGAACTTCCAGAAAATCTCAAAAAATCTGCGCCACTGCGAAATTTTCGGCAGGTACTTTTCGAGCACCCTAATATGAATATAAAAAACGACTTTAAGGAAGAACTGAATAGAAGGATGGGAGCAGCGTGGGCAGCATTCGAACCCTCCAGGGAAGCTATGGATAAACTGGCCAAGATATCCCTGCTCACCTATTCGACATGGTAGTTCTTCTAGCGCTCTTACACAGCGAAGACGTAGGCTGACACCGCTGCCACGTCTAGGAAGCTACTCATTATCCACAGAGCCCTTGAGAGAGGTCTTCTGAGATTTAACGTGGCGCACACAACACCTATCCGGTCTCGCCAGCTCCGACTTAAGAGCTGTGTCCTGTCTTCGGGACCCAGCGGGATATTCATCAAAAGCAGAGAATAGATGGGCTGGTCACATTATGTGAAGAATCCGAAAGATGGACTAAAAGAACGCTGGAATGGATCCCCAGATATGCTAGACGCTCTCGAGGGGGCTGCCAACGAGATGATGTGTTCGCTACACGGATGGCCCAGCTGAGACCTCAAGGACCTCATCAACATCAGTTACGAAACGTGAGAAAATCATGAATGACAATGCGAGGAAATGAAAGGAGTGAAGGAGATGCTGGGCTCCGTACGTCTAGTGAAAACGAGCCATTCAAGTATGTAAGTAGAATGTCCCGCAAGTAATGATATTTGTAGCAGGTGTTTTATTGGTAAGTTGTAGCCTCAATAAGTATATAGACGTTGCATACCATTTTCATCCTTGTCTTCCAATTTGTACTTTCTATTCCGTGCCGAGAATCGAGAACGATATCTCTTTAGATACCTCCGCAGTCGTTCTAAAAAATCTTACAATATTACTCGAGAGTTTCTTTTCAACCAATGTATTTGCAACAGAGACCCTCTTACGATGCAATCTGCTTGCTGTTACAGGTGATCTTTTTCTTTTGTTTTTTTTTTAAGAGGAACTCCAGCAAATAATGAGATTCTTTTCTCTTCCATTCAGAAGTAACCTTGGAGCCCAGGTTTTTCGAGAAGAATTTCTTATTAGTCCTCAAAACATTCTTTTTTTGCAATCCTTTACCCACATCTGTGTCTTCTTATATAAGCTTCAGTTGTGGAAAAGTCACATACCTTGGTCTTCATCGTCTTCCTCTCCGTCCATGGTAGAGAATCTGCGAAGTTTCTCTAAACGATATCTTTCCATTAGCTTTGGAGAATTCAAGTATTGTAGTATACAACGTGGCGCAAAATTTCGTCCACGATTCTAATTGGCTGGGCAGATGAGTCAGGTCCAGAGCCAGGTAAGGAAAATTGGGACGAAATTGATAACCATGGACTCTCATAGGTAGTTGTGGCTCAGTTTAGCCGACTGTACTCTGTTGTGCAGTGCCACTGTACCGGAAACATGTGTTACCATGGAAATGGTTTAGTGCTTGGCGATGCTGATAAATACATTTGAAGAATTCTTTGCTTTTTTGTTCACATTCGCGTCATTCATCACTAGGGTGCGGAAAATATGGTATGGAAAGGAGGAAGGACAATGAAAGTTGAAGAAAGTGTTATTTTTGAGATTAGGTTTGCTAGAAGTCTCGTAGTGGGACTGATAGATATAGTCGAAGATTATAAGAAAACTTTCTAAGGATTCAATTTCAAGAACACCTTGAAATTGATAAAGTATCCATGAAAACAGCACACTCACTTTGATTTCTCTTCCCTGGTCGTAGATAGTTTGGAATTTGCACATCTGAAAAATCACCTTTCAAGTTTCTGTAACAGAAATAATTTTCGGATGCAAATAAACATGCTTGCAGACTCTACAAATCTTCTACAGTCATGTAATCTCGCAAGTAATGAGATTTGTACCAGATGTTTTATTGGCAAGATATAACCTTAAATCTTATGTTTTTCTTCTAGTCTCTGTAGATTTTAAGTATTTGTACGTTGCATACCCGTTTCATCCTCGTCTTCCCATCTGAACTTTCTATTCCGTCCCAAGAATGTAGGACGATATCTCTTCCGATACATCCACGGTCTTTCTAAAGAATCATACATCACACAAAATTACCGACCGGTGTATTTCTAACAGAGACCCTCTTTCGATGCAATTCTCTGCCTCTTACAACCACTCATTTCTCTCTTTTTTAGGAGGAATTCCATCAATAGTGGCATTGTTTTTTCTTTCGGTTAGAATAACCTAAGGCTAAGGTTTACCGACAATGTCTTAGTGATCCTCAAAATGTTTTTGTCTTTACAATCTTTCACCGTCATCTTTGGCTTCACATATAAATTTCGGTTGTAGTAGGAGTCACATACCTTGGTCTTCATCGTCTTCCTCTTCGTCCATAGTGGAGAATCTGCGGAGATTCGCCAAACGATATCGTTCCATCAGCCCTGGAGAATTCACGTAGTACACAACGTGGCGCTAGAATCCCTGCCCGAGTTTAGTTAGGCTAGGCATATAAGTCAGGTTTAGGGTTTAGTAAGGGAGTTGAGAGCGTCGCTAGGGATGATAACAGAGGATCTTCAAAGAGAGTTGGCGCAATACAGCTGACGGTATTCTTCTGCACTGAACAACTGTTTCAGCACCATGTGCTTACGCTCGCAAATAGTGTAGAGGTTAGTGTGTTGATGAACTATACTTGCTCCACGTTGAGAAATATTTTTGCCTTTTATGCTCAAGCACTAGTTATCTCTACGCTGTGGAAAATATGGTATGAAGAGGAAGAAGGTTAATGAAAACCGAAGAAAGTGGGATGCCCGACTTTAGATTAGGGGGAGCTCTCGTACAAGTAACGGACCCGATAGTTACTCGATGATTACCTGAGAAGTTTGCAAGGATTCCATCCCAAGAATACCTTGAAATTGATAAAATATTCATGAAGATTGGGAATAAACAATAAACTCACTTCGATTTCTTTTCACCGGTCGTGGAAGGATTGGATAGTTTGGCTCTCGCAAATCTGAAGAGAAAATGCTTCAATTAATACTTCTTTAAGCGTAATTCTTTTCTGATGGTAAAACTTAGCGAGTTGGAATTTTTTTTTTCGCGAGATCTTACACAGAGAACAAGAACAGAAAAGAGATATAGAGAACAGCAAATTTTGCGACTGAGAACTTAAAGCTTGTTTGAGCAGCACTTTTAGTGCTTTTCTCCATGCGATCGGAAATGCCGTTTTGTTAGAATCCATACGGGTCTACAGGTTGATCTTCGTCCGCTCCACAATGAAACCCTATCCTTATGGTTGAGCGATTTTTGACAGGATATGGCGGTAAATCTGCTGCGGAAAATGTTAACTATGGGACGAACTTTCGTTGTGCTCTTACGAAGGTGCAATCGTTGAAGTTCAGCTACCTAATGAACCTCTGACTTCTTCATGAGTTATGGAGGTTCACTATTAAGGATTACAGAGAAGATCGTAATTACGGTTTTCCAGTGACCACCCTTCACAAAATTGCTTCGTACCCAGGGCGGTCATCTGGATGAACGCAAGCCGCGCGGTCTCATTCTTTTTGTTGCCATTACCTTCTAAAATAATGAATATAATGTCTGTAAACTTACGTATTTTTCGCACCTTCTGTAGTCGTCGCGTAATGACTAATGGCTGAACAGTTTTCCTCTTAGTTTGTTGAGCAAACTTGGAAATCTGCTATATTTCCTCAGTCAAATTCGTTTGTCTCCGGCGTAATAATCTGCGAGGAGGTTCGCTTGCATAGAAGGATGATTAACTCACTCAAACACTGTTTTTGGATTTAAACTTCAGTAGCAAAGTTGAAGGAGATGCAAATTTGCGTACTCTTCATGTCTATAAACGTGCAATAGGTCCGCAAGCGTACGCGCCAAACTGCCAGCGATCGGAAGAGACCCCGTCGGCAGCACACTGATTGTCTGCGCGCTTGCAGACGCGGCGCGTACGTCTGTTCTTGCAGACTGGCTAATTATCAGGCGCCTCGTAATTAAGTAGATGCGGTTTCAAACTTCTTTTCTCATGGATAAACGATAAACGATCTGGCGTTGATCAATTCGCTCGAATGCGCCATCACGTTCACTTCAGTTCAGTATCATTTAGTGTTTACGAACGTGTAACTGGCCTCCACAATGACTTGCGGGGGCTATCCGATGTGCCATCTCAGTTTTTATGCTCCCAGACGAGTCTGATACCAATTTATGGACCCTGAAGACTAAGGACGTAGTTGGCACTTGGGCATATTCGAACCTCCGGTCGATCTTGCAGCCATAGAGGATCCTCTTACCGACCGGGCTAGAAGGAAAAACGAATAGGCCGCTGAGGGTACCGGAACATGTGCGTAGAGGGGGGTTCTAACGTACCTCGTAGGCACTAAAGCGGTTTTCACGGCGTTTTTTTTTACTCCGATCGGGGAGAAGTGAGCAGAACTACCCCGTATTCAATCCACAACTTAATCTCTATATCTTGCCATGGATTCCCTCACCACTTCAGATTTTAGAATGTTGCCTCTAACGGGGGACGCGTCGTGTCACTGCGTTACAACAGATTTAACGCCGACCCTATATGTTATGCAAAGAGGACTTTTGATTGCAGCAGCGCCGAAAGACGTGTATGCGAATTTTGTTGTACACATTTCTTTCGCTCTGTAAACGGATTACGTCGCGGGTTCCGATCTTTGCTGCCGGATCCGAATTTTCTTGTTCTCTCTGAAAAGAGATGTACTTCCACAAACTAATTAATTTGATGGAAGAGTTGTTTGTAGCTTGTGTTGTACAGCGTAAACTTCCTGTGTCCTCTTTTCTTATACAACATGAACTACTAACCTCTCGAATCCAACTCATAGTCATATAGCGGCAGTCTCCCTCTTGGTCCTAAAAGCAATGTATGTGGGCCGTTGCAACTCAATTTTGTTGAAAATATCCTTTTCGGCAAGAGCGAAAATCCATTTCTCCGTTCCCGGATGGCTCGGACGAGTCGTCCTCTCTTGTCACACAACATGAACCACTTACTTCTTGAATCCATCTCATAGTCAGACGACAGATCTTCCTCCCTCTCTTTCGACCCTAAAAACTTGAAGTATGAACTTTATCGTGTATTTGTTAAAACTTTTTTTGGCAATGTCTTGAAGTTTCTTGACTGCAGTAGTGCGTATGTGACTCACTTTTTGAGTCCCATTTTTTCGACTTGAAAGACTTCTTCTGTTCTCTTTCTGAGTCTGCAAAGTGTAACAAATGTATTTCACACTGCTCTAATTCATCACAGCCTTGTTAGACGTACTATAAAACTCATTTATTAAGCTCATAACTTCGATGTCTGCAGGAGGAAATTCCTTTGCTGGATCTGAAGAGAAAAAAGGAGTGTTGGTTTTTTAATGTCAATTATTTGCCCTATCAAATAAAAATATATGATATATATATTATAGAAAAATTTGTGGTACGAATAAGTGTGATTTCAAAAACAACTTTCAAAAACACATCAATATATTTAATGGATTTTTCGGAAAAACTAGCGAATTTTGAATTGGACGACTACTTTGGCCTCATAGAAACATCTCGAATCAAATTTTGTCCACATTGGCTACTAGTTGAGAGGTTCGAAGAGTGCGCGAGAGTTGTTGTTTGTAGCACTTTTATTGTTTTCGAAGATTTCTTTTTCGTGATGTTAGTGGTTTGGTGATCGTTCCGGTAGGATCATTCTCTGTGATTATCGTACTCGAGTTTCCTGACCACGAGGAAATCAAAAATCTTATATGTTGGTTATTTTTCACGCGCTTACTTGCTACAAAGGTCTCAATTGCAGAGAAAAATAACGGAACGTAATTTCTTGGTTTTCTCTTGAACCATATTCGAATCAAACCTTGTCCATGTTTTTTCGGTTTTTTTTTCTCCAACGAGAGAGAATTAAGAGGAAACTGTGGATTTTGATTTTCTACAGGATCTGTCTTGTGACATAGAAACGGTGACGTCGCATTGCTCTTTTCTTGGATTTCTCTCATTTACGCGAAAAACATAAAGAACTTAACATTTTAGTTTAAAAAGTAGAATCGGGTCATTACATTTTGATGACTTCACTTGCTAAAGTTAAACTCCACCTCTTTTAACTGATTCTAAAGTTTATTTGTGTACTGTTAGTTTGCGTCCACATTCACAATTTTTATGCTCTAGTTCAATAATTACCAATTACATTAGCAAATGCTTGGAACATTGTTTCCGATTTTTTCTTGAAAAAATTCTAAAATCAAAAGTCAAAAAGCCAACGGCGTATCAATCCACTTGGGATGCGCCAACGTGGTTTACTGCAATTCGTAATCGTTAAAGTTTTGGAACGCTTGTGTGCCTGTATACAATGTCTTACGGGGACCAGGCAGTGATCTAGTCAGTGTTTTTATCCTTCCAGACAAGTCTGGTACCAATTTTTCGGCCACAGCGGACCTCTAACCAACTGCGCCACATCCACCCCTAGAGAATGTGCTAAATCTAGTGCAACCTGCGGGCTTTTGTAACAGTAAATGGATGTGTGAAAACACTAAACTAACAAGAACGAGATATGTTCTCCACTGGAACATCGCGTCCCAACATCGTTGTTTCTCATCGTCTACACCACCAAAAACTAATTCTTCCAATGATCGAACAGTACACGCTTTCTTCACACGAGAAGGGGCTGCACCAGGGGAAAATCTAGTACAAAAACCTATCACTGTCGGTATCGTGTGGGTCGGTCACTTCTTCTTACAGCGTGAAAAGTGCGAGCGACCTAAGGGCAAGGCCCAAGGTGGTGCTGCGCCGTCTTTGAGAGTGTGTAGTCTCATAGGGGGTTTTCCAAAAGTGAGGATGGTCGTAGTCGGATCCACAGTGAGTGAATGATCATAAGCAGCACTGGGGTCCTGTCGTGGGAATCTAACTCATACTGTTAAAAGCATCACCCCACGAATCTGAGATGGTGCAGATTTCAGGTGGAGTATTCGTATACGGGATGGGAGACTAAGGAGAGGGAGGTGATTCCGTCCATTTCTTTCTAATTGCCGTAAAAAAAACGGCCCGGAAGATGCGGCGCCGCACAAGACTGGCGCGCTCCAATCGAACCTCTTGTACAAAATGGTGCGCCAAAACGAATGAAACCGTATCTTCCGGGCCGCTTTTTACGGCAATTAGGAAGAAATGGACGGAATCACCCCCCTCTCCGTAGTCTCCCATCCTGTATTCGAATACTCCACCTGAAATCTGCACCACCTCAGATTCATGGAGTGATTCCTTTAAGCGCGTGAGTATATAGCTTGATTGGCAGGAGTGCAACTACCGGTAATCGAGAGCGCGGGAACCGTACCAGGGAGAATGTATTGCGCTTAGTAACAAGAAATGAAAGGAAGCGACAACCCACTAACGGCAAGTTTGCATCGGTCGATATCTCTACATTACGAAGCAGGATCCATTTACATTTACATAATCTTTCTCCTGGGATGCAGCTCATCATTCAAAGAAAAATTAATTCAAATAGCTCGGTTTCAATAGGTCGCATTGGATTTGATTTGTGGTCGCCAGTTTTTTGCTAAATAGTTGAGCGGGGTCTCTTGCTTGTTAAATATGTGGGTCTTCCTGGAGTAAATGAGAAACAACGAGACTAGGAAGTGTTCTATCCTCAAAATTGTTCGGAATTCAAAATTATTTATATGGAAAGTAACATCGGAGGTTAACACTCACCTGTTTTAGCTTTTTTGCCTTTTTTTGTTTTAGATCCTCTTCTGTCCCACTCGTCCTCCTTGGAATCCCTGTCCTTCTTTCCTCTCCGCTTTTTCTTTCGTCCTTTGTCCTTTTTTTTTCTCCACTTTGACTTTGAGGTTTTTGTAGTTGTTATTATGTCCTCATACGCTGGTGTTGTGCTTGCTAAATTCCCCAAAATTCCGCTCTCTTGAACGATTTTCTCCGGGAAGACTATTCTCTTTGTTGTAAACGATCGTATCGTGTATTCGGGGTTTCCTGTTGTGGTTTTGAGTCCGTTCCTCCATGCATCAGTTGATTTGGAAGTAGTTCGAGATAGAAATGGATCTTTTGTTGTACCTGACAATGCCAGCGTGTAAGAATTACACATAAATTCTCTGTCAATTTTGTCCTACCGAATTCCCCAGCCGTCCAAGGGTCTTTGCGTAGAGCGACTTCTAAACGTAAGTATAATGAGTACTTAATGCTTCTCACAAGTCTTATGTAAAGCTAACAGCGGGCCCTCAGATTTGTTATTCTCCTTTTGTTTCTGAAATGTTGCGAAAAACTACCTTTTAGCTTTTAATTCAGATAGAGTTCTCCGCAACTCCCTTTGAATTAAAAGTTGTTCAATTTAATAAAATTATTAGCACCGTTTCTTCGAAAGGGTCATTTACCAAATAAATAATGTCGTCTTTCTTAGTCGCTGGGATGATTTAAAAGGCATTTTCCAAGGAAATTCTCCTTTTCGATTTTCGAATAATGTCTTTCCTCTTTACTTTGTCGTCTTGATGACCATCGAGAGAGCGAGAACCATGGCAAGGACTACTCAGAAAGCGGAGGATCCTACCTATAGCTTTGATATTTAGATATTTCAACTGAAAGCGCAACAATGAACTTTGAAGTCAGGTTGTTTACGTTGATAATATGTAGGCGCCAGCACTTATGTTGGTCTGGACGATCGAGACAGTTCCTCAGCAAATCGCGCAGCTTGTCTGCTTGACTCACATTTGTAGTATTTACAGCGATGCATCAGTGGAATGCAAAAGGCAGTCATCTTGGCAGACATAGCTGCTGATGCCAAACCGATGAAGTCATGAATCACAAAGAACTGGACTCACCAGGAGTGAATGGGTCCCATGGAATAGTTGTTGTGCGGAACATCAGCTTAGTTTCTGAAAGTTATGCACGACAAAACGTTCGTTTTTTGTTATTTTCATTTTTCATTTTTTCGTTTCATTGTGGAAAAGTAAACGAGAACTAATGTTTACAATAAGAATTAGCATTTTCTTGAAAGGTTGCTCTTTTCTGAAGATTTTTTTGATAACTTAACACTTGAAGGTTTTGTTAACTAGCATTGGCAGCTCATTTTGTGAGGTGTTGTTGCAGCACAAGTTCCCAAGAAATTCAGTTCTACTTAAGGATCACAAAATAACGTGAGGTAGAAATTGAACAGTAATAAAACAGTGAAGAACCATGAAAACTAGATATTCTAGTACTTTTACTACGTCATGTTCAAAAGCTTCAGGTCCATTCTATAGATGATGGAAAAGTGATATAAAGTTCCTGAGGTCGTTAATTCACCGTAATCACTTCCCTTCACTAGATACACGAATAACATATCCATGTCCACATATTAACGTGTTTAGTTAGTGAACAGTAATGAACAGAATAACTTTGAAATCCCTTGGAGTTGACCTTTTAAAATCATTCAAGAAGGTGAATGAATCCGAAAGTTTTAGTCAGATTAGGGAGGAAAATAATTTGGTAGGCGAAAAAAAAATAATTTGGTAGCCGATGATCGTCGCCCTAACAATTTTTATCTCCCTTATCTGACTAAAACGTTTGCGTCTTACCACCTTCATAGGTGATTTTAGGCAGTCAACTCGTAGGTCGAAGAAGAAACCATCACTAACCTTCCTTTTTCTTCGTCGTAGTGAACGGGAGAGGGTCCAAACTGCTATCGAAAGGGTCATTTTTGCTCTTGAGTATTGACCTTTTTACTTTTCCTGCGTAGAAATACATACAGCTTTAATTCTATTAAGCATACATCCTAATCCGATTGTATTCATATTTATGGTATTTGCCAAATGCGAATACCGTACAGCGTGCGAGTGACTTTGTTTTTACGCGCAGCGCAACGCATGCGTCTTTGCTTCATCTCCCAGTGGTTGCACGCCTAGATGCGATAGCGGAAGCAAGTGTTCCGACCCCCTTCAGTTTTGGAAAGTTGGCGAAAGAACACCCCTCACTTTTAGACAGTTGGCGAAGTGATCCCCATCACTTGAACTGAACCCCAAAAGTTAGACCCTCCTTACCTGAGGAGGGTTCAATTCCTCCCTATCGCATCTATGGTTGCACGTCGTAGATGCGCAAGGTATTTTGAGTTTCGATGGGGCCATGAGAATAATATTCGGATTAGGATGTTCACATGTTCAGATACACTTACCAGAAATTACATCTCTGGCTTGTTGCGTCTGCGTTAAAACAGCGCAAATGATTGTCACAACGAGAACTTTAGCCATTTGAGGGATACGGTGAAAAACTCAACGGCATAGGACAGAGGTTGGTGACGGGACGACAAATAATTTTCTGCCTATTTATATTTTTAAGAAACAACAATAAATCTGCCACAAACGACGGATTTATTAGAGCTATAAAATCCGCTACGCTCGAATTAAATGAATAGGAGGCATTTCAGATGAGAATTTGTCAAAAATGTTAAAAAACAAATGTTCACGCATTGAAATATTATCGGAAGAACAAGGAAAAAAATCAGTTACAAAAACCATAACTCAACCAAAGAAGCTCACTCCTAGTGACTCTGCAGGTGAATCGAAGTGGGCTGACCAGATTGTTCAGCTCAACTTGGCCCGATCCAGCGGATAGGTTCGAAGTTTGTGGCAGGTTTCAGTCAAACGCCCATGCGCATGCGAACTCACTTTCTTGAGTCGAATTTCTGCTTGGTCTCAACTCATATACGCTTCTACTGAATTCTCACAAATGCATCACATTTTATATAAGGTGCACCTCGTCCTAGGTATGAGTTATAAGTGAATAGGCAACATTTGTCGCAAAAAAAAAAACAAACACAAGACTTTGTATTGCAGGTAACAATTTCTGCAGGCAAACATAATTCGGTCCGAGTTCCTGAGAGTTGACGACTTGCGTCAACGTGAAGATAATCAGCTCTCCCGCCTCATAGGCTTCTCCGATAAGTCGTGAGAATGGTAACTTTAGTGCCGAATTTCTTAAAATTTGTGTTCACAACGCACCAACTACCTCACATTTCTCAGAAGGTACTAACGTTAGGAGAATGACATAAATCGTTGACAACCCAGTTCTGCTCTCATATTGACATAGTCTCTCATAAGATGTGCACTCGTCAAAATTCTGCTGGATCATTCCAGTTGAACTGAATCTCGTCTTAACTTCACCTTATTCGCTAGTTTCCAACGGGATGCATGTGACTTTTTTTGGCTCCATAGCCTTTTCTGAACTAGTTGAAATTGAATCTTTCTCCATCGAGCATTCTCGACGGAGCGAACGTCTGTCAACCGAGGTACGGGCTGCTGACTTCCTCTGTCCTTGTAAATACAGCTACTATTGTAGGTGTACTTCGTAGGTTCCTAGCATCCTCAGAAAGTGGTGGTTAATTCACGATGAGAGTGACGTATCCAAAAGAAGTCTAGGCGTTTACAGCGGAAAACATAACTTCTCTTTGCATATAATCGAGAATCACTAGTGTTTAGAGTGTATTTGCTTGAACAAAAGTTACTTGTTCATGACATGTTTTCTTATTTTTCGATAGAATTTATGTTTGCGAGCATTTTGTGGCGAAATTTTGGATCTTTTGCGAATTCACAAATAAAATGAATCTTATTGGCACCATTCGAGCACGATTTTATACCTCTAAATGTTCGTTTAAGTACACATTTGCTGTTCTTCATAGCCGTATAAATAAAAGAAGCTGTCATCCAATTCTTTCATAGGAAGCTAACTCTTCCGCTTCCAACAGTACTCCTGCAATGATCAAATTTCTTGCTATAACAACTATCTGCGTTGTTTTAACGCATGCAAGACGAATCAGTTGGCAAGACGAAGGTAGGTGAATTAATACTGACCAGGTTAGTAGTGGACCTGAAAACTATCCATTTCCGTAAGGATTCTCAAAAATAAAAATCGATCACTTTACCAGCAACTTCCACTGAAAAGAAGCATTAAGTGAATTTTGCAGCAGCAACAGAATGTCTTCTTCTTCAAATAATTTTTTGTTTTGGAAACAACTCGAAAACCGAGAAAGCAAGATAGACTCCCTTTATGTCTACTCTAAAGGAGGGGAATCTAAAAAAACCTCTTTTCCAGTCTATGTTTAGGTTTGCTGGAGCATTGCGGAGTGAGAAGAATCTACTAGGTGAAGTTAACAGAACTGGGGACTTACTCACTTAATCGGCGGACGGGTACTCGGTGTCGATACGGAGTCTCGAGTGAATCCCTAACGGCCCTACCCCTAACGCCGAGTAACCCTATTACCTTCAAGTCGACAATGTAGGCGATTCAGGTGGTACCAACACCGGGGCGGTTTCCTTCATCTTCGTCGATTTTCACTTTTTCATGGTGTGCGAAGCATCGTGTCTCGCGTGAACTTCATATTCACACGGAGTGACCGAGTTGCCCTCCAGTCGACGATGTTCGGCAGTTCAGCATATCGAAGTGGAGAGTTGGTACCAGAGGATTCCAGGATTCTAGGTATTTGATCTATTTGGCTTGGACTTTGGAGTGTGAGTTGGAATGCAGCAGATATTTGCAATATCTGAACAGCTTCTGCCCGTGCAAGCTGTGCTGCTCATACCTGCCTAGTATTGGGTACTCAAATACCTGACTGCATCTAGTGGACACAGGGTCACCGCGAGCAGGTACCAATGGTACTCGCATACGTGGCCACAACCGTACTGGTGTATACTGCAGTCAGAATTTCACGAAATATAGACGGTCATTTGCAACCTGTGGGGGTTTTTCGACTTTTGATCTCTAGCATCTTCAATTTGAGTATTTTCTTTGAGTTTTGAGTTTTTGGAGCAAGAGTGCTGCTTATGTGGAATGCACTTAATTTGGATAGTAAATTAAAAGGTATATTTATTATTTTTAGTATCCCTTTAAAACAACAGCGATGTCATGATTGATTTTAATGATACCACGGAAAATGCTTCTAAAACTCCATTTCCATTATGCATCCTGGTAATTTTTTTTTCAGATTTCGATGCCTCCTATCGACCTCGCAATCTAAAAATTCTATCACGTATAAATGGACTGTACGATGAGGAACGCGACTATGGTGAAATGAGTACGTAGATTTTCCACCTCCTTCAAGTTTGTTTTTGACGTCTAAATCCGCGAAGAACATTCTAGTCACTTATATATAGATAACCTGTTTCTTTCGCTGAGAAGGGTGGGAAAATAACGGTATCGATTTAAATCGAAAAAATATTGCCAGTTCACAGTATATATTTTTCTATGATATTGACTATGAACTAAGTAGCCTTTCTTAAGCTGAACGAGGACTGGGAAGTCTTTTTACCCCTAGGTCAATGGGGAGACAAACGTTAAGTGAGTCTCCAGTCTCTTATTTTATAAATAAATTCTATTCATCTATCTATCTTTCTTCTTTCCTTTTCGATATTTTAGATTTCCTGAAACGCATGCACTATCTTAATGGTCTCTAGAACTTCTTTAATTGCTTTACTTGCAGAGTGGAACAGGATCGGTTCGTTATCTCCGGCAAGAATAGGTGAGAAAATGACGTCCGTGTTCACTTAAAAAAAAAACCCTGCTCGAAAAAAAGCAATTTCATGCCAGAGCGGGGAGAAATCGCAGACTCCCCCTTGTCTATGTGGAGGATTTTTTTCTTAATCCACTACGGCTTTGCAACCGCATACTTTACATGTGACCAATGATCACTAATAGTATATCTGTCTAATCGCTCTCCTTACATAAAAAAATTAGAAAATTAAAAAAAAAATTTGATTAATCAATGAAGGGTGGCTCTCCTACAGTGTTGTGTACAGCACGATTTTTTTAGGTCGACTCAGGTCGCGTCGCCAGAGACGTCGTAATAGATTGGGACGGAATAGAAAGTACAGATGGGAAGGCGAGGATGAAACGGGTATGCAACGTCCATATACTTGAAATCTACATAAACTAGAAGAAAAACATAAGATTTGAGTCCTGCAGCTGTTACAAATCCCATTTTTGAAGGATTTTCCCCAACTAAAGATATGTAGAATTGTAGCGACAAGCACATTTATTCGCATACGAAAATTTTTTCTGTCAGAGAAAGAGCAGTTGAAAGGTGTATTTTTTTTCAGATATGCAAATTCCAGACTATCCACGACCGATGAAAAGAAATCGAAGTGAGTTTATTGTTAAGTTTTAATAAGTAAGTTCAAGTATAACTATTTTACCAAATTCGAGATGTTCTTGAGATTTAATCAACTGGATGTTCTCAGGTAAGCTTCGGGTGACTGTCAGCTCCATTTCTGATGCGAGACCTATATCATTCTCTTCACTTTATCTTCTTTTAAAGGCATCCTCACGAATCTGAGGTGGTACGGATTTCAGGTGGAGTATTCTTATAGGGGATAGTAGATTATGGAGAGGAGGGTGATTCCGTCCATTTCTTCCTAATTGTCGTAAAAAAAACGGCCCGGAAAATACGGCTTCGGCATTCTGGCGCACTATCCTTTTCTACAGGGTGTTCGACTGCAGCGCGCCAGCCTTGTGCGGCGCCGCATCTTTTGAGTGGTTTTTTAGGGCAATTAGGAAGAAACGGACGGAATCACCCTCGTCACCATAATCTACTATCCCGTACAAGAATACTCCACCTGAAATCCGTACCACCTCAGATTCGTAGAGTGCCTTTAATTGCCTTTAATTGCGCTTCCTCGTCTCCATGCCGTTCTTTCCACAGCCTAGTCTTTCCACAGCCTATGAATGATGCAAATTTGGACATAAAAAGCGAAGAATTCTCTTAACGTAGAATAGCTACTGGTCATCAGCGTCACCAACCAGCAAATCACTTGCGAGTTATTGCACAAGGGATTCTATAAAATTTGCCCACAGCAGCAGAATACTGTAGGCTACATTGGGCCACAGCTACGTATGGAGGTTCCTCGTTACCAATCTTGTCCCAACTTTCCTACTTGCCCCTGGACCTGACTCAATTGAGTAGTTAACTAAAACCAAGCACCAAGCACGAATTCTCGTGTCTGGTTGTAAACTGCGTGAATTCTCAAGGACTAATGGAACGATATCGTTTGGCGAATCCTCGCAAATTCTCCACCATGAACGGAGAGGAAGACGATGAAGGCCGAGGTATGTGAGTTTTCCACAATTAAAATTTATATGTGAAGACAAATACATCGGTTGAAAGGAAACTCTTATGTAATGTTGTATGATTTTTTAGAGCGAAGGTGGAGGTATCGAAAGAGATATCGTCCTAGATTCTTGGGACGGAATAGAAAGTTTAGATGGGAAGAAGAGGATGAAACGGGTATGCTTACTTTATTACTTAGATACCTAGATGGCCCATCTTCACTGAACGTGCGTGCCCCAGCATCTTTTCCACTCGTTTCGTTCTCTCGCCACCGTCATCCATGATGTTCTCAAGTTTCGTGAGTGGCGTTGACGAGGTCCTTGAGCGGTATCAAGCTGAGCTCTCAGCTGGTCTATCCGTTTAACGAACACGTCACCCCATCTCGTTGGCGGTCTCCCTCGAGGGCGTTTAGCATCTCTTGGGGCCCACTCTAGCCTTTGATTCAGTCTATCTATCGTCGATTCTGCTCATGCTGTGAACGGCCCATCTATGTTTTGCTTTCGATACATAATCCGCTGGGTCGCGAAGACAGGACATTCCTCTTAAGTCAGAGCTGCGTAGACCGGCTAAGTGTTGTGTGCGCCGGTTAAACTTCAGAAGACATCTCTCAAGGGCTCTGTGGGTAGTAAGTAGGTTCCTAGACATTACAGCGGTGTCTGCCCAGATCTCCGCTGCGTAATAGAGCGCTGGAAGAACTGTCGAGTCGAATAGATGGGCAGGAAGATCTTGGTCCGTCAGTTGGTCTTCCCTGACGGCTGCGAATGCTGCCCATGCTGCTCTCATTCTTCTATTCAGTTCCTTCAAGTCGTTTTCCATGTTCATAGAACGTCCGAGGTATACGTATGGCGAAGTTTCCACGACTTGGGAGCCTTCAAGTTGTACTCCTCCGTCCTCGCAGTAGGCGTTCTTCATGAACTGTGTCTTCTTTCTGTTTATTCGTAGTCCTATTCTCTTTCCGGTTTCGTTCACTTCGTTGAGCATCGTTTCTGCTTTATTGGTACTGCTCGAAAAGAGAACGATGTCGTCCGCGAAACGAAGGTTTGAGAGAAATCTTCCATCAATACGTATGCCCCTTTCTTCCCAGGAAAGTGACTTCATTTTCCATTGCATTGCAGCCGTGAACAGCTTCGCCGATATAGTATCGCCTTGTCGTACCCCCTTTCCAATGGGTATGGTGAGAGGGTCGGTGGAAAAGCCGTATTCTAGTCGTGCATCGATCGCAGCAATTGGCTTATGGCCTCACATGCGAAGCGTCCACACATTCATAGACCAGCGCTGACAGTATTGCATTCGTTTCTACGCTGTCGAAGGCTTTCTCATAGTCGACGAAGGTTAGAACAAGGGGCAGGCGGTATTCCTCTATGACCCTTGACGCAGTGTGGATGTGGTCCAAGCAGCTGAACCCTGACGGAATCCAGCTTGTTCTTGAGGCTGGGCTTCATCCAGCGTCGCGTGAACACTTTGTATAAAGCGCTCAGCAAGCATATCGAACGGTAGTTCCGAAGGTCCTTTCGGTCACCTTTCTTATGGACAAGAACTCGCGATGTCTTCCACTGGTCTGGGATCCTTTCTTTCTGAAGGTGGGATGTCATGTGCGTTGCTAAGATTACATGAAGCAGATCGCCACCAGCCCGAAGAAAGTCTGCTGATATAAAATCAGGTCCGGGGGCTGTGCCAGGTTTCATGCTCTTGACGGCGACTCATACTTCGGAAGGGAGAATCCGTGGTGGAGCTTCACCAGTGGGGATGATTGGGCTTGACACAGGAGTTGATGAACGGAAAAGGTTCGAGTAGAACCTCTCCGTAATGATTTCCATCTCACGACGAGAAGACGGGCGAGTCCCATCTTCGCTCAGTAAGGCTGCTAGCGGAATATTATATTTGCGGAGATCCCTGCGGCACTTCTTTAGACTCGCTCTTCTTACTGCTTCCAGAATCTTCTTCTGCATGTATTTCAAAAGATCCTCCTGCAACGCTTGGTGGTCTTCGAAATTCGATCCAAGTTTGTCGTGCCCTGCTTCGAGGCACGGTCAGCACAGGTTCGTAATCCTCTGAGCAGCATTTCGTAGTCCACGTTTGGGTCCTCTTCGATGTGCCAGTGACCTTGGGATAAGGAGTCCTCAAGTACGTATACTCAAGTCGTGGACGACTTCTTTTCTCCTTCGTTGCCTATAACAGATGTTCTTTTCTATCGTGTGGCTAAGTCGTATTTTTTGCACGAAGGAGACGGTGATCAGAAGTATGCGGTTGATCTCCGCACGAGTCGCGCCATTGGGCGATCCCCATGTCCACCGACGATGATCTTTTTCACGAAAAGAGAGTTTCCATGAAAGAGGCGAGCGACGGACAGCAGCCCAGAAAAACGATTTTCGTTTTCATTCCAGTCCTCTATCCCAAATCTTCGGCTTCTCGCCTTCTTCTTCCTCATCTGTACCTTTTCCTAGTTTTGCTTTGGAATCACTGACCACGAATTTTTCGTTGCAAACCATTTCCTCCAGCTCCTCATAAAACGCAACAAATTCGGATTCTTCAGCTGCTGATTTTGGTGGATATCAGTTGATGATGCTGATGCTTTTTTCGCGCAGAGGCCGGAGGCGAAGAATGGTCAGATGAAGCGATAAGATCTCGTGAGTATCAATAAGATGGACGACAGATGGGTGCACAACAAAACCAACACCTCCTACATTTCGTGACGGAACCTTCTCTCCACGAATGACGAGTGTACCGTCATTCATCTGCCGTACGTCCTTCATCTCCTTCTGCACTTGGTCTCCTGCAGAGCAATCCCGTAAAATTTGATACGCTCTTCAGCTCCGAGAAGCAGGTCAGCGTCTGTGGAAACTGTTCTCGCGTTGTAAATACACAGTCTGAGACAGTCTCCATGGCGAGTCGTGCGTGTGTCGCCTTGGTCCAGAGTCAATGACGTCCTGAGCAACCTGAGATTTGATCGCCTCTCATCGGTCGCCATACCGTCCGAAGTCTGAGACGGCAGGGCCCAGTGTGCAGGGAACTTAGGCAGTGAATATGCTGGAGTGGCAAAACGACTTTTCCTCAAACTAAGCAGCCCTGCCACGGCGAGCTTAGCTTTCACCACAGGCCGTCGCCCAACCTATATGGATCAGGGAGCAACCTTGCAACATCTTGCAAAGGTAGCGAATCTTAGCAGTGGTTTACTCTTAGCTAGGCTTGCGATTCCGTGAAGTCGGAATGTCGGATGTGTCGAACTCCTTCTCAGCCTGGGAGACCCTGCCGGTGGACGAACCTCCGCTGTGCATCGTAGTTCGACGCCCAGAGTCACCTCCACGCCACTATGAGGCGGTTAACCGTTGTGGGTTGTTAAACTTGTTACAGGAATATGTAAGCTTGCACTGAAAGAAGGTCTCTGTTACAAAGACGTCGGTTGAAAGGAAACTCTCACGTATTGTTGTGTGATTTTTCAGAGCGACCGCGGAGGTATCGAAAGAGATATCGTCCTAGGTTATTGGGACGGAATAGAAAGTACAGATGGGAAGACGCCGATGAAAATGGTATCCAACTTCCATATACTTGAAATCTAGAATAACTAGAAGAAAAACATAAGACTTGAGACTACATCTTGCCAATAAAGCACCTGCTACAAATCCCATTACTTGCCGGATTTTCTAAGTGAAGAAAATTTCTAGAATTGTATCGACAAGCATATTTATTTGCAACTAATTTTTTTAGATATCGAAGTGCCGTTCAGTCCTGAAGTGAAGAGAAAAATTGAGTTTATTATTCAGCTTTAATTTTCAATTACTTATCCAGCCGTAGGAAAGTACGAATTCTCGCCCCAAGTTGTGCACTATGTGAATTTTCCAGGGAGAATGGATCTAGGTCGTGTGAAGAATCGTCGCAGATTCTCTTTCATGGACGTAGAAGAAGATGATGACGATCAAAGTATGTGGCCTTCCTACGTTTGTAACATATGGGTGAAATGAAAGATGATGGGAAGAAATTCCAAGGAAATATTTGGCAAGTAGGGCGTATTTTTGACAAATTTTATCTGTTATGAATTCTCTTAATGGGGAAAAGGAAAATTTTGGCGTCCAAAAAATCTGGGTGAAGAAGAGGGTTTCGGTCATGCTTAGGAAACATTCTTTAATGATGAGAAAGCTACCCCGTGGTTACTTCCGACGACAACCGCTAGATGGTGACTTAAGTAAGCTTACCGTTTAGTGTTCAGTATCAAATATTCATAATTCATTGGAGTGAAATGAAAATAAAATTCTTGGAAATCCCCACCGATATTCGAACAACTATTGAACAATAATTTGATGTAAGATCGCTGAGTTCAGGCCCTTTTGATCATTTCACTTATTATTTCCCAATAAAATCTCGGCAAGTATTCTTAGCAAACAGGACCATCAATTGGTGACTAAACCTCGCGTTGCAAGCTTGGTCTTGTTGACCAAATCTTTCCTCTTTAAAACTAGATATTAGAATGTTTCAAATAACTTCATTTGACGATGGAAAAACAAGGAAATCAATGTTACTTCTTTTCATTTACTGAAATTCTATACCGTTGAATTCGATTTATTTTCTGATGCTAGTGTTAGATGAGGTTTACTCTGAAAACACTTATAAATGCCATATGCTCTGAATGTATGCAAACTCACGGAGTGTTTACGTTGTTTTATAGAGAAATAATCACAACGAAATTGAAAGAAGATGGAAATGAGAAAGTGTGAAGGTTCTTGAAACTGTTCTCCTACTCTGTTTCTTCTTCTTAAAAGCAACGTCTGGATATTGAAATGATCGAACACGAAATTGATAGTAACGATGAGGAATAAATAATGGGTTTGGCTGAATAAATTTCCGTATTTTTCCACATTTGCGATTGAACCATCGCTTTAGAATTCTTGTAAAAGATTAATCTCATAGAAAAAGGGGCCAAAATTAAGATAGGACTGCTAACGGACGTTTTTTAGACGATGATCGCTCATTTTGGAGTCAGTGGATGAATCCTTCGAATCCGAGGATAACGTTTTTGCCAGCGGGATCGTAAGCTAATTTATTTATAATACCTAGCACAGCATTAATTATTGACGTAGGCTAAGCTGCGGAGATTCTATTCTACTTGCTTGCTTTGTGACTTTTTGATCTCCTAAAATGATGGAAATTTGGTTTGAAGCATGTTCGAAAAGTAGCTAAGCTGTTCACGTTTTTACCGTTTTGATATTTGCATGTGGACATCACGGCGGATCCTCATTTTCTTTGATCTCAGATTCTTAGATTCCGAGATCTTACAAGCTTTCCTAGGAGAATACTCCGGAATTTTTCACTAGGAATCTTTGGCGTGAGGGCGCATGAGATAACCTGCAATTCTTGGTGGTCGTCACCAGTTTGAAATTCCACTCATTCTAACAAGGGAAAAATGAGAGGAATGGTGAAGACCAAAACTAAACTCATTTTGGTTTTTTTACTATAAACGAACGTGGACCCTCTAACTTCCAGTTATGGCCCTTCCAGGAGGGCAGCAACTCCTTTTCCACTGGCTCTCATGTTTCTCATGCACATTCTTTCACAAAAGCTCAAACATTGAGCCAGAATTCTAGAACAAGTTTTGTTTCACCCACGCTTGAAGTCACATAATGCTGTTCCATCATTTCTTTTTGAAGGATATCTATTCCTTTAGAAGTATCTAAAGAAGTCCGTTTGAGCCTATTCACTGGATTGTTTAGGACATTCAGACGGAGAAGGACATCGATATTCTGAAAACATCTTCATTTTTCTTGAATGTCATGAATTAGCAATAAAAATGATGCATTGCTGCTGATTCGCTTCAAAACGATGATTGAGTACAGATTCGTATCAGAGATCTCATCTTTTAAAGGAATCACCCCACGAATCTGAGGTGATACGGACTTCAGGTGTATTCGTATATGGGGTGGTAGATTATGGAGAGGGGGAGGTGATTCCGTCCATTTCTCCCTGGATCAGTCGAAACGCACAATTCGGGAACGCTGTTTCTTACGAAGTCCTCAATTGCAGTGTGCCACCGTTGTGCCCGCCTGCGATCCGTCCGAATACGTTTTCGGAAATCACAGGCGGGGCGGGGTTGGGCGGAGTGCAAACGTTGCGCATTGCAACATAAGCCGTCATAAGAAACATCATTCCGGGGTCGTCCGTTTTCATTGATACAGGGAGAAACGGGTGGAATCACTCTCTTCCACACAATGACCGCGTGTAAGCATAATCCACCTGAAACCCGTACCACCCCAGATTCGTGGGTCCCAGCAATTATCTTTTAAGATCATTACACCTCTGCATGTTTCTGACTTACACCAGTCAGTAACTGAAGAAAAACGCTTAATGAACAAAGATATGTGTAGTAGGTTTAAAACGACATGCAAGCACGGTGCAGCTGTGCAAGCGGCTGCACTTGAAACGGTTAGGAATGAGGGAGGACACCTTATTCCTAACACCCTTTTTTAAGACATTCAGCCACACACAACACGCGTGTTAGGTTTATTAGGTACGCATTTTAAGCAGGTAACGAGTGGGGGGTGGGGCTGTGAGGACACCCTTATTCCTAACACATTCTTGCTAGGAAATGGTCTGGGGTGAGGAGTGCGGGCCAGTCCCGAAGCACAGCCTCGCCCCCCAAAAAAAGTGTTTCTGTTTGTCGTTTAGGAGTAGCAATAGCTTCTGCCGGAGTTAGCCCAAATCCACATTGTCCAACTGCAAAAGCACAAGAATCACATTGATCTCATGCTCACAGCAAAATTCAGAAATTCATTTCCACTACGACCGATCGTGGCATACGTGATCAATGTTGCACTAGAGAGCTATGGTTGACTAGCAATCTTCTAGCTTATGAACAACCACTTCTAACACATCTTGAATGAGGAGAATAACAAGACTGAAGACGAGGTCAGAAAGATGTTTGGTCACTTGAGTCCTAGTTCTGGTCAATCTGATTGGAGGGAATCGACAAGTTGTCTGAAACGTAGAGTGCAATGATGAATGAATGTCGTCAACTTTTACGTCTAGGCCTACTGACGTCTAAAATATTTGGAATAGAATATCGGCTACTTGCTTGGATTATATGATTTGGTTTGTGCACAGTGGGCAGTGATGCGTTTTATTGCCGTAATCACACCGTCGTCGTAATTATCTGCATTGTTGAGAAGAGTGATTACGCAAACTGTTCCACATGCTTTTCATATCAGGTTGAATTGTTGGTGATCACATTCATACTCCTAAACCACAACATTACCGCTGTGCACTGGTGTGGAGATCTTAACGTCGTCGGTTTTGTGATATTAATGTTTTCTTGTTATGACAACAAGGTTTTCGTGAACTCTATTATTGGCGTGACGTTTCGACAACTTCGTCTTTATCAGAGGCTTCAAAATGGTCCGAGGTATTCGCTGTTACGCATGACCCACTGAACACCTGCTCTCCTCTTCGCAAGCCTCGATATCATTCTAAGTACACTACGCAAAGAACTCTAAAAGGATAACAAACTGACCAATTTCATCGTCTTGCAGGGCTGATGAACCACCGCCTTCCTACATTAGGTTGTCAGGAAAGTCCTGCGATTTTTAAGCTTCAGTTCAAAAGAAGCATATCTCACCTTTGACAAAACTCATAACTGAAATTAAAACCATTAGAAGCAATACACTTTTGCCAACAAGAAACAAGTGCATTTGTTCCAGTATGACAGAATTCTGGAGTTCTAGACGCGGCAGAGTTGTTAATGGTCGTTTCAATGCCTTCTCGGTTCCTGAAGGATTTCTCGCGAAGAAAGTTGTCGAGATGCTTGAAAGAGTGCTAGTCGGTAGGCGAGAGGCCCGGCGAGTATGTTGGGTAGAGGGAGAGATCCGTAGCTCAATTCGTTCAACTTCTGCAAGGCCGATTGTAAGACGTCGAGCGCTGTCATGGAGCAGGATTGATCCCTTTCTGTTTACTAATGCTGGGTACATACGCTGCTGGTTTTGGTGGATTTCGTCGATTTCTTAGCTGTACTTCTCTGTTGTAATCGCTTCCTCCGGATTCAGGAAGCTCTGGTGGATGAGAGATTCTCTGCTGCAGACCACTATACCGTCACCATAACCTTTTTTGGTGCAAATTTGGCTTTGAAATGGGTTGTGGAGCTTCGTAGCGATCCAACCACTGGGCCGAACGTCGTCGATTGTCGTAGAGGATTCACATTTCATCGCAAAATTTGCAAAATCGCAAAATCACAATTTGCTTGGGAAATGAGTCGTTTTTGTTCCGCAGGAGGACTTCAGACGACACCTCAAAACATTCATTCAAATCACCCATTCATCAAGTTTTTTCGACTTCCCAATCTGCAAGCGGTTGGAAAACGTCGTATATGTTACATCTAATTCTTCAGCAAGCTCTCGAACAGTTGTACGTGGGTTCAAGGCTTTGGCCACCGCTGTGGAATTTTTTGAACCAACATAGTACCGTGTTCGTTAGTTATTCTTGGGGTAAACGCATTATTGATATTGGAAGCTGTCTCGTCAGCTTTTCTGCCTAGCTTAAACTGAAACGAAGAAATCGTGCGAATTTGCCCCTTGTCATAGTATACTTGAAGTTCTGAAAAAAAGAACAAAGTAATCTGGGAGCAAAACGAATATAAATACTAGATAGAGCGAAAAACACGCTTTTAAATGGTATATAAAGTCAAAGCATTGTAACAAAATTTTATTTGAATATACGTCATTTAAAACATAGATGTACATAATACAGACTTACATACATATAACACACAAAAACCGCAAGAACTTTCTTGATAACCTAGTAGATTGTCACCCAAAGCGATTGAGATATGCGCATGGTGCAGTATCCTTAAGCACTCATGTCTGGATAGTGTTAAGGGGCTGCATGTTGGACAATCTTACAGCTCACAGAGTCTCTATCTTCGACTTTCAATAAACCTCGGCATAGTGATGCTTCAGTATTTGCTCTCTTTAGTTTGACCGGACACGAGGTTGTTATTAATCTTTATTCGTGGCTAATGTTTTGACGATATCATCCTTCTCCTCGTTCAATTTCACTCTTTTAGGCTCTGAAAGAGTGAAACGTGATTTATCTGATCAAATGCCCAATCCGAGCAACAAAGAGAGTCCTAAGTTTACTGTTGAGTCTCGTAGTCACAAGTAGAAGAAAACATTTTACCTTAGGATCAGATGACTATCCTGCTACTCCTAGATTCCTGAGGGATGACTAGCGCTATCAATTATCAACCTTAAATAAGGTCCTAGTTCCGGCCCAGTGTAGAATCATTCCTCTTTGCGATTCATGTTTGCCCGCTCTCCCTCGGTGAGGATATGGAACGCCTCCAGAGCCTTGCACGCCGCAATAATAGATTCGCACGTCAATATCTTTATCTTAACTCCAAAATTTTCTCCGTTAACACGCCGCATCCTATGACCACATAATGCAGTCGAGTCATGTGATTTCCTTTTGCCGTCCAAGTGTTCCTTAACTCGAACGCCTAGTAGTATAGCTGCTTTTCCTATGTGGAGGAACCAGAACTGCTCCAAAAGAACTAAGTTTCACTCGGAGCAAAGATGACGACCTCAATACACAAGTGTGTAAAGGCATTGATAGTAGCCTTGTTCTTTCATTTCTCTGCGACATACGCAGATTAACCTGCTAATGTTTATTTTTAAACCGACACAGATTTGTGATGGAAGGCTCAAAATATAAGTGGACATTTGCGTGCGAGAGTCATGGCCTTTTTTCGCGTTGCGGTCACTTCCACTGATACCAATCGCTCACTCGCACTCAAACTAAGACTACAAATGCTGTACCTTCACGCTGGAACCCAAGGCCGCTTTAAGTGGCGCTTTCGACGACCACTTGCGCACGTATGGGTTTGGCTGTTCACACTTCCAGAAAAGTCGTTTCGAAAGCTGTTCTTCTGATCGCCCTTCACCATTGTCTTGGGTTTTAACGTAAGTTCGAACGAGATGTCCATTTGCTCATCAGAAACATTCCAAAAATCGGAGCATGAACTGTCAGATTTGGAGGTTGCCCATTTGCCGATATCCTCGCTACTGTCGATATACAGTTAATGGGAGCGTAGAAAGAATTCCATCCTGTGACATGTCGACGAACACAATAATAGCAAGCACTAGAGTTTTTTTTTAATAATTATGGTATTAGTACACTTTTTTTGAAAGTAATGAGAAAAATCAATTTTTAGAACAATGAAGACAATCTGGACGCACTCCTGCTGACAGCCCCGTTGACCTTGGATCGTTCGGTGTATGCACGAAGTGCTAGAACTCGTTCAACCGAAAGCGACATGGGATATCTACTTCGACCTATTCTTGTGTCAGTTATCCGCGGTTCAAGAATGCGGTGTGCTCCTGCTTGTGGATCTCCTGCTACTAGAGCAAGCAGATTCGCAAGTTACTTTAGGTACTGGTCCCCAAACGGCGCTTACAGACTCGAAATTAGCAGAAGGCGTGGCTGAATCCCGAAACGTGGTTAGATGAGATAGTATGTGGGTTTTTGGCTGAGATCTACTGCTCCTCTTAGAAAAACTCTCGACTATAGTCATTTCAAAATGTATTAAAATGAGTGAGCAGGGGGCAATACACGTTCTTTCCCTTTTTGGCATACACTTCCTCTTCCCTCCGTCTCGCTCACAATCACAGTCGTAACGCAGTCACCTGGACACTACCATAATGGGCTGTTGTGTTCACATACAAACAGTCTATCGGTCGTTTAATGAACATGGACATATCTCGATCTCGTAACGCATATTAGGGGCCTAGTGTGTGATTGACTTCAAAGTCGGCGTTTTAGGAATGAGTCCAGAAGTATCGTTCCCATATGATGCCATTCGTACGTGCTTAAACAGACATTCTTTGACGTTGTGTTACTTAGAGCTGATTATGGCACTAAACCAAGAATATTATACCAATTAAGTAAAAACACCATTTTTCGGAATAATCCTAAGTTTGCTGTTGAACAGTTGAGGCGAATAAGTAAAAGAAACACTCATACTTACTCGATATTTCACAGTAGCAGGTACTTTTTTGTCTATGTGTATTAGTTGACCGTTTTACTTATGTGATAATGATGTTCAAGGAGAAACAGTCAGTCAGGATTTTCTCTCTGGATCCATGCTTCGGCACTATCTTCTTTTGCAGAATTTGCAGGAGAGAGATTGGAAAGTGTAACCCGATATCAAAGAATCCATCCATACAGTAATAAACCAAAGCGCATTTTTACACTTTTGTGGCTGCTCTTCTGTCGATCGCTATGTACGTGATGACTAAAGTGTACTGCACATTATACTAGTTCCTCTTTTTTGGAAGAATTTTCCAAGTGGCGACCAAAGCGAACTGGGCTGTGCTAGTTTATATTTTTGGAAGAATTACCTCCCTGCAAATCAGTACTACCAAAGTCAAATTTTCGAAGAAATTATTTTGAGTTCGGTGAAAGAAGCTTTATGTGCACAGATTAGCTAGATAAAACGTAATAAGTGTTCACATGCAATTCTCATCTAAGTCAATCAACTCAATAAGTCAGTCAACTCAATTTCTCTTAAATTAAAAATAAAAGCAACTGTGCATTTGCTGACAATTTTGACTTGACGATCAGGTAAAACATGTAATATTTATTTTTTTTAATTGAATTTGATGATTAGAACAAAAACTTAGAGGAACAAGCTGTAATCCACTTGTATGTACATGGATGCGAGTACCATTGGACACATTATTTTCTGCCCTTCCGCTTAGGAATTTATCTCTAGCGGGGATGGGTAAGAAAGGAGGGGACTGCTTCGAAGGATATTCACTTACCACATGTTCTCCGGTTTGCTATCGGGCAACAAATAAAAAAATATGGGTAACAGAACGCTAAGGAAAAAAACCAGAGCAGGTAATTGATATTTGTCTTTTTTTTGACTTCATAAACAATATGTTCCAGTTAGTTAAGGGGGGTCATGGCCTGCAAAATTATAGGAACTGAACACTGTGATCGGTACACATTCATTACAGGGAAAAGTTGAGCACAACAAAGAATACGAACGCTGATGCACAAAAATTCTCACTAATCTGGAATAAAGAGAATAGTAGACACCTCCTGGTATTACTTTATTGCTTCACATACAGTTTGGTATTGTTTTATTGTAGCTTATGTTGTTGTAGAATAGTTTCTGAAACGATCTTTAGAAAGTGTCGAAGTGGGATATGGTTCGCAGAATATGGATTTCCATTATATCCTAGAGAATAATTGGGATTAATGTTTGTAGATTGAACACGTCAACATTTTCCATTTGATGGGAAGAAGTTGAGAGAAATTCAAAGATACTGCATCAGAGTGCAAATTCAGACCAAATACAGCAACTGCTAATGATCTGAATGTAATCTAACCTCCCTCCGACGAATTTATTCGGCTAATGAATCTTCACCCTAGATTTAAACACCGGCACAACCGAAGGTAATCCTGTTTTGCAGGATTTGTTGGGATTTTCAGAATGCAAATTGAAAAGTGCAATCTGGTATCAAACAGCCCATCCACAGAGTTATACAACAATGCGCGTTTTTACACTTGTGTGGCTTCTCATCTGTTGATCGTTAGTGGTGACCAAAGTGTACTGCACATTATATTAGTTCCTCTTTTTTGGAAGAATTTTCCACGTGGCGACCAAAGCGCACTGGGCTGTGCTAGTTTATATTTTTTTGGAAGAATTACCGCCATGCAAATCAGTACTAACAAATTCAAAACTTCGAAGAAATTCATTGCATTAGTTCCCCCTTTTTGGAGAAATAATCCACGTGGGACCGAAGTGCACTGCACATAATGCAACATCTTCCTTTCTGGAAGTTGTAGCCATGCAGAACAGTATTAAGCTATTCATATCTACCACACTGACCTTGTTCGTAAAAACGAATACCTTTTTCGTTTATGTTAAAAATCTTGAAGTGCAATGTTCATCTGGAGAAATTGCATTTTTTTTTTTGAATTGTTAGAGAAATTAAGCTCTCATGAGACTTCACGCACATTCCTGGTTCCCTTGCTCATTACAGATAAATGGTGTTGTCGTCTCCGCTCCAGCGACGAGCGGCAGCAATCGGTGGATAAGACCCGAGGCCGACTGCCCGGATCAGGAGAAACTCGAGCTGGGCTAACCACCACAGGAGCGGCTTAGCCTGTCCGAACCCTGCGGCTCGAGCCCAGCGTCCATCTACCTGTCCCGATTCCTCCTCCATGGGCATCGGGGCTGCCCCTGATCTCATCCCCTCGTCCCTTAATCTTGTGGTCTCTGTGGATGCAATGTGGTAGAAGTGGTTCTCAAATGCGCTTTATCCCAATGAGGACAACACATGGTAATAACAATATACACGACATCAGAGCATGGATCAATGCGGACCTGTCAAGTGGATACGTGGTTGCGGTTCTCAGCTACTAAGCGGATGAGGGATGCGTTTCAGAGCACAGGTGGCTACTGTTTAAAGATGGTTAAAGGTGGTGGTCGATCAAATACGACTGGATAAGAGAACGAACACCACGAAGAAAAGGAAAAGAAAACTGGAGAAAGGGTCTCGGCTAGCTGAGAAAGTGGTGCGGAGCACGACACATGACCGGAAGCATGTGGCGCTTTGTATGAACTATGGCATATATTGAATAGTGCTATTACATTGGTGGTGGACGGGTGCTACTACGGTTTTGTGGAGAAATTGTGCGTATGATATTGAAATACCCTCGTCGACATACTGTATAAATATAATTGTGTTGAATGAGAATGTGATGAGCAAGAGTAGCGGCACCAATGTATCGAGCTTTCGGACGTAGTCAAGCTTCTTCAAACGGTAAAGAATGGTTGAATTATCATTGCCAACCTCTCAGCAATTTCTTCAGTCATGCTCCTTGGATTTCCTTTACGAAAGTGCTCACAATTTCGCTATCAATGTCAGAAGGACATCCAGAGCGGAATTGATCTTCGAAAGTGAAGTCTCTATTTAGAAATCTGTAAACTTTCTAGCTGCTCGAGAGCACCATCATGATCCAAGAGAGCGCCTGAAATGTTCTTTGTGCAGTGCTGACACCTTGCCAAAACCCTATAGCCAAATGCAATTTTTCGTTTTCCATTTGGGAAAATTCCCTTGAGCACAAAACTTACTTGAACGATACTTGGGTACAAACTGATACTAGACACCATATCCTCTCAGCACAAACAGAAAAGTAAACATGAAGTCTCAGTTCACGGTTGCAATACATTTTAATTTCATCTGTAAAAATTGGACACTAATCCAGTCATTCGATACTAAGCACAGGACAAATTTAGCATCATATAAAAAACATAAGTTCATTGTTAAAATGTTCAATTGCATCAAAATGCTAAATGTGGCACCAGTGGCATTTAGCTTGTGTTAGTATCAAAGGTCACCAAGAACAACGTTAGAGCCAATGTTTGATTCGGTGAATAACCGCATCCTCCTTTCCACCAATAATCCTCTTGTTCGTTGTTTTTCTTCATTTCTCTCCCTATTAGTATGACCAAGAAAACGATACTCCTTCCGAAAATAAAAATGGTCAAGTACTTGCTGAGTAGATATGGGCACATAGACCATTTTTTCAGAGCATCATTACTGCTCTGCTCAAGAATAAATAATTTGCAGCTTAAAGGCACGAATCTGACGTGGTATGGATTTCTAGTGGACAAACTCTATACGCAGTCGTCTCTCCCTAATCATAGGAAAAAAGGACGTAAAAGACTCCGTTTTTCACGACGATTTCAGTTGCAACGACCCGCACATGCGCCGCATCCAACTGCGCAGCTGTCGAAAGCCTGTGAGTTCTTCTAGACTGCCTATTCAAGTGAAACCTATGAATAGGTTGCTGAGGGACCAGAACGTATACATAGAAGAGCGTTCTAACGTTCCTCTTAGGAACTAAAGCGGTTCCCACTGTTTTTTTACGAGTGTTGGAGAGCTATGAGCGGAACTACCCCTGATCCCGCAATCTGTAACCTCATGTCTAGCTTTCTCCATATTCCCTGACCATGTCAGATTCGTGGCATGTTGCTTATAACCACAATTTGGTTGGTTGTCTGGTCGTGGAAAAAGGCACAACATAAACGGTTTTGTTTCAAAAAAGCGTTGTACGCAAACTTCTGGAGTCATTCAATTAATGTGATTAGCAGGGATAAGGATCAGTAGTACTTGACATCAAATGATCTGCCGCTGCTGAAGACAGCACAGCTCAATACCTTAAATGCATATTACCACGGATTTTTGCTTGTAGCTTCCATTTCAGCTTTCTATTCTCTTCTATCTAAGTTGAAAAAGTTACTTGTTTCGATGTAGATTTCACAAATAAATAATGAATGGAGGAAATTTCAGGGAAAATTTTGCTGTCTAGCAAAAACAATGAACTTTTATGCTGTGGTAAGTTTCTTTGTTGCTTGCATATATAATAGATGAAAATGGAATATTTAGATGCCGTCAGCATTCTTCGCCGCTATCATCACAGCCGGTGGGTTTTTTGCTTGTCCTAGGTAAATCTGCGAGACAAAATTCAATGATAACATAAGTGCCAGCCACATGAATCAAATTTTAAAAACTCAATGATAACATGAATGGCAGTCACATGAATCAAATTTTACCCACTTTCTTCAAATCAACGAGAACTATTTTTACACAGTAGTACACTTCATTAATGACTTACTTGACTTAATCGGCGGGCTGATGTCATCGCCTGACTCGATTACCCGCATCTTCGCCGAGGTGTGCCGTCCTTGAACACAGCTCTGCCCAACCTTCTCGATCTTCTGCGAGAGCTTGCGCAGAATCAATCCATTCGTCGCTATTCCATATTCTGCGAAACCTTACGTCTCGCCTGAACTGCCTATCCACGCAGAGTATCCTCAGGTCCTCTTTCACCACCTCAGTCCAGAACTGCCGTTTTCGGAGAGGTGGCTTCTTCCAGCTTGAACCCGACAAACTCCTCAGAACTTGTTCAACAAGGCGACCTGCCGGTCTCCTTAATATATGACCAAAGAGGCGCAGACGATTTATTTTAGCCACTTTCGATGGCGGTGCAAGATGTTGATGTCTTCCACGTGTCATCCGCCAGCATACCACATCAATTTCTGCGTAGAGATCTTCATTGTTGCATACCCTAGGCCAAAAGTGGCCAAGTAACCGTCTAAGCAGCTTTCGTTCCGTGCAGTCGAGCCGTTGATGGTGCTGCCCAAGTCTCCGATCCGTAAATCATGATAGGCGCGAATTGCGGATAGGTAGACTCGCAACTTGACTTCGTTGGTGATGGGGGTCGACCACAGGCATTTCGTTAAGGAGTCAGAAGTGGCCTTAGCGCATCTTTGCTGAACTCTCGTAGCTACCGTTGTCCTTCAGCGTAAAGCCCAGGTAACAGAACTCATTGACAAGTTCTATCGGTTGTCCGTTCACCCTGATTCCCGTTTGAGGACTCGAAGAGATCCACATCTGCTTGCATTTATCGGGGCGTAGACGTAGTCCATAGGCTGCAGCCAACTTCGATACAAGGTTGACATGTTGAAGTTTCGTACTGCTTTCCGCGAATATAACAACATCGTCGGCGTACTCGAGATCAGTCAAGGGGCATTCTGATGGTGCTAAGACAATGTCGGCAGGAACTTCATTAATAAGGATAAAAAAGTACGCAATGGAAAAACGATGAAGGAGTTGAATTTTTAAGGTCAGGATTTACAATGTAATCAAAATCAAGGCACTGTGATGACGTCGACATTAAGAAATGTAGTTATAACAAGACTTAGTCAGATAAGGTTGGTGATTTTTCCAGTATCTAATTTTATTTGAAAAGGAGCTTCTTTGAGTGTTTCAGGTTTCGAGTCGCTGAAGGTCGCTTTTTTTTTTTCTTTTTTTTTTTTTTTTTTTTTTTTTTTTTTTTTTTTTTTTTTTTTTTCCCCCAATTAATTTTTAAAAAAAGGGTTTAAATCTGGGGTTTTTTTTTTATTTTCCAAAAAAACTTTAAAATCAATTTGTGGGTTATTCAGCGCGTTTATGATATGGGATAGTCATCAATCTGTAGGCTGCTCCATTCGTTATTATAACATATTCACAAACGTTGTGTTTGCCATTTTACTCCTGCGTAAGTGAAATTTTGGAAAAAGAATCAGGGAAGGTCAAGAAAATTGAACGGCATGATTTTCAGAGGAGGTGCTCCAGGTATACAAATATACAAAGCCGGCCCCAATTACAGGCGTTGTTCTATGATTGGATTGCCAACGTGCTTAATTGGACTGTGTAGCGCGTAAACAGAGTGGAGGAAATATCCTTGTACAGTTTGAATAAATTTTTTCTTTGCAATGAGAATGGTGTATTACATCACTTGAGACGTTGATAGTTCTACAAACTGCGAAGATATGAACTAAAACGATACGAAGAAAACAACGTTTGAAAGTACAATGTGAAGAAAAAATTTTTTAACGTCGATGTGCCGTAGCCGGTGTTGATTGCTATCGCTACGTCGGTGTAATTGGGAGTCGCAAAAAAGTGCTGTGAAATGGATAAAGTGATACACCATAACGCTGAAGAAATGTGTGTTCTTACATGAGAAAAAATTAAATCAGTTCTTAAAAGTTAAAGTGAAGCTGGGGACACTTCAGGCGTCAAATCCGTTGACCGTGAACCTTTCTATTTGCGCAGCAACTTGCGATGCTCGTCCAGCGACATGAGTCATCTGGTTTGGTCTATTCTAGTTATAATGTGCGGTTATAAATTACGGTACGCCAAATCTTCTGCTAGTGGCCTGGACGGATTTGTACGTCTTAACTCTTATGAATATTATCACGAGGGAGTATGGATACTGCATGGATTCCTGAATTAGGAAGCTTCCAGTAGAAGCTTCCAGTAGAAGCTTCCAGTAGAAGTAGGCGTCGCTTCCACGAGCGAGCGGTCGGCTTTAATGATGCCTCCTCACCACCTTCTTCAAGTTAAACCTAGAAATAGGATTCTGAGGGAACTAGAACGTGTACAAGAGGACGTGTTCTGACGTACCTCGTAGGCACAACAGAAGACGCGTCTGAATAAAAAAATATGGGGAGGAGGCCTGGTATGTAAATTTTTTGCTGAGGATCTTCTGTCGGCGAAGAATGTATTCGAACGAAGCGAACTACTACCACCGAACGCAGGACAACACACGCTCTTTCTCTTTTATTGCACGCACTCACTTCCTCTTCCCTCCGCCTTGTCTACAATCACAGAAGAAACACAGTCATCAGGCTGAACACATCCGAAGCGGATTGTTGAGCGCTCACCTAGACACTCTTTCGCTCGTTGTATGGATATGAACAGGTCTTTATCTGCGTTGTTGACTCATATTTTGTGCTCCTGATGTGTTATCGATTCCGAATTAGGCTTTGAAGGAAAGGGTCTCTTTGACGCCCAATGTTAATTATGACTTCGAAAACATAAAATTGAAGTACAAATTGAATGGGCCGGAAAGACATTTGACTATAGAGTGATGCAAGACCGTTTCAGGAAATGCGGAAAAGTGAATGAAATGTACCGGATTTCAATCATCCAATACATTTTAATGTCATCTGTGAAGATCTGGGACCAACTTATGCAATCGTTCAATATTAAGCCGCCGCACGTTTTTTGCCCTTTATGCAACACATATGTTCATTGTTGAAATATTCATTTGCATTGAAATGTTGAATGTAATGTAATGTTAAATGCATCAGTGGAGTTCACTTTGTGTTAGCATAAAAGATACCGAGAGCAACGTTAGAGCCAGTGTTTGATTCAGTGAATAACCGCATCTTCGTTTCCCTCACTAATGGTCCTCTTGTTCGTTAATGAGCTCGTTTCTGCCGTAGACGATCCGGAATTTTTCCTTTTACAATGCTGATATCAGTTGGTTCCAATGACCTAGAAAACAATGGTTCTTTGGAGAACGAAAGCGGTTTAGCACTTGGTGGGGTACTTAGGGAAACATATAGGATTTGTTTCGCTGTCTCTTCACTGTACCGCTCGAGAATGGCTATAGTTTGGGGCTTAACCACAAGCTGGTTATCTGATTGTGGAAAAGTAGACAAAATGAACAGTTTTCTTTTGAATATGTGCTTAAACAACATCTTATTAAGGTTTCTTTGGTGCAATTAACAGATATAACACACTACTAATCCCTAGCATAAAGCGATCTGCCACGCTCTGCTTTTGTAGAGGACACCGGCTGCTTAATACCTTGGATGTACCTAAGCTGTATTGCCGTGTAGTTTTTGTTTGTGGTCATTACTTGACGCTTCTTCTTCCCTATCTAAGTTAATATTTGTTTTTTTTTTCGTTACTCTGTCTCTTCTTCCTATACCGGCTTTTGTTTTCCTCTTGTACGGAGCATCTTCAGTGTATTTCACAAATAAAAATATAATAAAGGAAATTCCAGAGAAAATCTTGCTTTCTAACGAAAACAATGATATTCTATACTGTGGTGAGTTCCATTGTTGTTTGCACATACAGTATATGATAATGGAATATTTAGATACTGTCAGTATTGTTCGGCATTATTGGCACAGCTGGTGAGATTTTTTTTTGCTCCAGAGGGATCCAAACATTCCACTTAATCGAAATTAGTAAATGGAATATTAGTAGACGTAGCCTTTGAATACTCATAGGTGCCAGAAGTAGCGAGATATTTGAAATAAATAATAAACACAGATAAGTTGCCGTTATAAAAAGTTTCTTTCTTCGAAAAAATCGCTACTTTTTCAGTTTTAGAGAAATGCTATGTATGGCTAAATAGCTACCTGGATAAATATGATATTGATAGGAATAGAAACCTCGCAATGTTTTTCATGAGCTAATTGCAACAGGACAAATCGGTAATGTTATCGCAGACGCTTTCGCTACAACTTCTCGAAGTCAGTGTGCATTTTTCCTGGAAATTTCATAGAGTTGATCACGTGAAATATGTTAGTCCTCACTAAATTCCTCTACAATGTTCTTTCCGATACGGTACAACTTTCTGATCGCTTTTACTGCTACGTACTAACAGACACTGAAGCGAACTGTACCTATAAAGCTTGAGATGCGAAATGAAGCATCAATTTATATCTCTTTTTTACGTAAGGAACAGGGTATTTTTATCAGTTAGATTCTCCGACTTTTTTTTTTCCCCCCCCTTATTTGTGGGGGTGGGGGTTTTTGGGGGGGGTTTTTTTTTTAGGGGGGGGGGGCTGGGGGGGGGGGGGATTCCGTCCATTTCTTCCTAATTGTCGTAAAAAACGGCCCGCAAGATAGCTTCATTCGTTTTGGCGCACCATTTTGTACAGAGGTATTGGAGCGCGCCAGTCTTGTGCGGCGCCGCATCTTCCGGGCCGTTTTTTACGGCAATTAGCACCCTACGAATTCTCCCGACTTTGTCCGTTTAGAATGTGGGGGATGCCTTTAAAGTACGCGTACCACGAGATGATGGGTCTTTGCATAAGTAGTAGTAGGGATGTAGTTCATGAACATGGGAAGGACACTTGGTACCTTTACTCTTGGTAGAAAAAACAGAAAAACACCCTGTGCATATTGTCGTATCTCCTCAACGATGCAACTAACTACGAGAAGTAGTATGCGAGCATTCCGCAGTGCAATCGCGGTTGTGTCAAACGAGCCGTTCATTTAGGATTCACATTCAAACACTCCACTCTCGCTATCTCTACATATCTCTACGTTCTTCATGATTTGTAAGAAAACTAAGTCCGTGTCCTCCCTCATACGCGTGTAAACCCCTAACTCCTCCTCCTTCTAAGAACTGAGTTTTATCCCCACCCTTTCAGCTCGTACAGAGATCATAACATCAAAAATTTCGTGAGAAGTTGTAAGCTCTCTTTAAGGTTCTTATATCAAAAAAAAGTGCAGGTTCTGGTCCCCACAATTTTATAAAAAGAACGATCCAGTCAAATCCTTGAAATGAGCGGTTACATACGAACTTAAGCGATTTTCAATCCTTCGGCACTACATTGCTGACCTTCACCCGTAACTTTGAAATCTCCTTTGAAATCAACAGAAGGAATTTCAGTGATAGAAATGCACTGCTGCCAAGTGAATTAAACTCGTACCCAACTACCTGACAATTACAAAAACTTTTTCTACACATCAGTACACTTATTAATGAAAGTGGAAAGAGCAAACAATGGAAATAATAGTAAAACAGTCGGATTTTCAAGGTCAGAACACATGTCCTTCAACTCAAAATCACGTGCTGAATGACGTATTGAGGAACTTAATCGTCACAAGAATTAATGATATAAGGTTGGTGATTGTTGCAATCTCTAATTTTAGGAGTAGCATTGAAGCATGTTCAAGTGTTACAGATCGCAAGTTGCTCAAGGGCGCTTCGTTTCTTCATCAGGAGTTTACGCACGTCAAGCATCGAAAATGATAAGACTCGTGGGTTAAAAGGTAGAACAGCGAGAAATTCCATCAATGCTCCCTTCTTCGTTTTAGGCCTACGGTTGTGATGCAGAACTAAGCGCTTATAATTGGGCTCAACAGTGCTTTCCCTACAATTCTGGAACGACTACCGCCGAAACTCGATATTCCTACCCAGGCATCACTACTACTAATCAAACTGTGTTAGAAACGGTAGGACACTTTAATGGGCACATGCGTAAGCGATATATCTTTTGCTGAATTTCAGGCTATAAATGCGTGGAGGGATGAGATCAATTCCGGGATACTACCTCAAAGTTCAACGGAGAGGAATATCTACCAAACATATCTTGGAATATCAAACCTTGCAATGGTTTGTGATTAAATCTCCTCAGAGATATGACTTCAGCAAAACAGACTCAATTTAATGGGTTTTCTGGTGCGTTTAGATGATGTGGGATAGTCATCAGTCTGTAGGCTGCTCCGTAGTACCTTGTACTACATTCACTCAAGTTATTTGCCACTTTACTCCTGCGTAAGTGAAATTTTGGACAAAGAATTAGGGAGGGTCAAGAAAATTGAACAACGTGATTTCAGAGGAGGTGCTCCAGGTACACAAATATACAAACCGGGCCCCAACTGCAATCGTTGTTCTAGGATTGGAATGTCGACGTGCTCAGGTGGGCTGTGTAGCGCGTGAACAGAGTGGAGGAAATATCTTTGCACAGCTTGAATAAATGTTTTTGCAATGATATTGGTGTATTGCATCACGTGAAACGTTGATAATTCTACAAACTGCCAAGATATGAAGTAAAACGTTGAGAAAGAAACAAACCAAAGTATAATTCGAAATAAAATGCGGAGGAAAAAAAGCATATACAACATTTGGAATCCTGATAGCCGGGGTTGATTATTTTTACTGTCCTGGCGTTTCTCTGTTCTTAATGCTGCTTCATAGGTAGTGCTGGTTCCTCTAGTTTGTATTCGTTCTTCCAATCTTTGGAAGCTTTTGTACGGGAGTTATTGGCAAAAATCCAAGACACCGTTTTTGATCCTGAATCATTTGGAAAATTTGTGAATGCAGACATCAACGATGGCTTTGATTCGTTCACCAGTGTCTTCGTTAAGCGGAAATAATTAATACGGAGAGGATACTAGCGTTTCCACCCCTGAATGACATTATGCTGCAACAAAATTTTTATTCCATTTCTGTTTTCCGACTCTTTATTGAAATTGGGGGCACACTTCAACAGTCAGAAAATATTTTCTTCCTCTTTTTAAACTATTTCTAAAATCGTTGAAACTTTCGCATATACGAAAGAAAGGTGCTGATCTATGTTGACGATTACAGGCTACATTAGCTATAGCAACGGCTTGTGATGATTATAACAATAAGGTGATACTCCCACATATCATGGACTTTACCAGAAAAGATGAAATTTTCTGTAGTTGCGATGCTGTGTGTTAGTCCTTCCAGGGTTTCGATCTTCTCTACGATTTGTCTTCTGCATTGAGGCTGTCCCAAAAAATGGAACCAACCCAGAAAAGAGTGAAACTTGGCGATTTTGAGTGAGCGAAGAAGTTCAGTAGGAGAGGAGCTTGTCATTCGAAAAAATCAACGTACTCGACCCACATTCCTTGATGTGAAGCATGTTTTCCCGAAATCGTGTAATACCTGCGCCTTCCCAACGGACGATCATAGTAGGAGAGGAACGTGCAGACACGGTGTGATCTATTGCGATTTTGCGTCGCATTCTATCTCTGTTGCTGCTGATAATAAAAGGATTAAGACACTTCCAGCAGTTCGAGGGTTGTAAATACAATCCAGAGGATACGTTCCAGTTAAGTAAGGAACATATGTCGAATAAAACCAGTTGTATTGCAAAAATAATGCTAACACAAACAATCAGTGTTTAGTATATCTATTTTTTGAAAGAATTCTGGGTTCAGGAGAAATTAGTCAAACAAAGGGGATCAGAATTAGTTATTTTGACCGATATAAAAGGCTGTGAAGTACTTATAAAGCAAAACTTGGGTAATACAACTCTACTTTGTGGTAGGTTGTTAATCCGCGGAGCTCAAGAACCCACTGGCTTGAAATTTTCAGGAATTATTTGGCTGCCCGCAGAGTTCAGAGCCGCGCGTTCGGCGTTCATTTCAATTCAGAATCGTCTGAAGTTTACGAACATGTAACTGGCCTATACAATGACTTGCGGGGGCGAGCCGACGTGTCAAAGGCTTGATTTGCACTAGGGCGGATTCGAACCACAGATCGATTGTACAGACAGCGGGATCTCTTACCGACAGCGCTGCACCCGCCCCTTGGTTCTCCCCCTACAACAGAGAAAACTCAGGGGCGAAACTTGTTAAAGATATGTTGCGTTGGCGAAAACGTGAGCAAAAACACCGGAGCAAGGGTATTAAAACCAATGATGAATTATTTTCTTTTGATTTATGCGTATATTTTACGTTTGTACATTGGTGCTGATAAAGAATTCCAGAGGTGTAAGTAAAGTAGGGAGTAGGCAAAAGCGTAATGAAATCAGCTATTTTTCCTTCTTTTCCGCCGCCAGTCGTGCTGCAGTTTTCTTGGCAAATAGTCTTCGTTGCACAGAAGCCCCCAACAAGGTTGGGAATTTTGGTGCAGTTGTAACCGACAGCGCTGAAGCTGCAGCCATTGGCATGGATGGCGCACTCACGACCGACATCATCGGCGATTCAAAACTTTCCGAGGTATCGGAGAGGTGTCCAGACTCTGAAGGATTGGCGTATAATTGAAGAGCTTAAGTCTGGACCAAGACTAAGTTTCAAAAAAAGGTCACCTTTAGAGTACGCTTGTACAATGTTCTGGATCACGGTTCGAGGTTGATAGTATTGAGGGAACTGAAAAAAATATTCTTCCTCACTTGGTCACGGATCAGTGAGATTTTTCAAATTAAGGCTTACATCACTGAATGGCAACAGAAATGGAAAAAGCGGTGTTCTTGCAATGGTTGAAGTTACAACCGCAGGAGAAGCACTGAACGGTGGTGGTGAGAGCAGTGGCGCAGGAGCTATGACCGGCGTTGGAGGTGAAATTGATGCTGACATTATTGGATCTGTCATGCTGGTGGGTAGAACAGCAGCATCCGGAGTGAAATCCGTGTATGTTAGCGGTTCATACATGCCATGAAATCCAAGAGCAGGGAAATCCGATGATACACCAGGGAAGTCTGGACATAGTCACTTTTATGCTGGTCATACTAGAAGATTTATTTTTCTGTAGGAAAGAAAAAAGTTCTAAGTTGACTGCTTCACTTCTCAATCCTTAGCTATTGCAAAAAGATTTAAGTTAGAAATTTATGTGATATTGTTTATTTGTTTACGTGTTTCTGATCAAAGGAGGAACGAAGTTATTTATTACCTACGCATCTGTATGTTAGTTAGAAGAATTACCTAAAATTTTGATAAGTTCTAAAACATACCGTCGATAATTCCTGGTGAAATGCTGGCGTCTGATCTGAAATTTCACTTATTAAGAATTGCAGCATATTTCCCAATTTCGTGTTTTGCAAGAGGGTGGAAGTTTCCTTAAAGGTTTTTTACTAGTTTTGAGTTCCCGAGAGTCCCACTTTTTAGGATAGAGTCATGTTTTCGAATAGAGTTTCATTGACCTTTCTGAACTATGGCGTGGAATTATGCTATTACTATGGATGTGTGCTTCCATTACACAAGAAAATCATACACAATATAAAAAGAAATAATTTAATTACATGAATTTAAGGGGAAAACTTTTTGAATGCGATAACTACAAAATAAAAGAATGCGGACATAAGAATGAGTGGGTTTTTTTGGTGCACGTGCAAAGAATTCCCTCTGAAATCTATTGTACAATTTTATAAAATACCTTTTAGAAATCGATAATACGAATAATAACAGAAAATGAGACGAAACCATTGTTATTGAATGTTTCAGGAAGCATGCGTGTTTAAATACTTCCCATTTCTTTACTATTTTGCAGTGTTATTGAAAAAGTTTAAGTGAACCCGAAACGTTCAATAGAAAGTGATGTTCCCAATGTTTTAAGTGCTAACTCGTTGTACAACGAGTCTTTAATGAAAAGTCCTTATTCGTCCCTCGTCCATAGAACATGAACAGGATTAGTTTTTTCTTCTCTTCTCCACGTTATAAAACTAATTTGTGGTGAGAAGGACAAAATATAACCTTGTCTCTGATGTGATGTTCATCAGAACTTAATCATAGCTTTTTTAAGGTTATTTTTATTTTTTTTAATACCAGCGTATCGATGCACTTGTTGCGATACGCTGTCTTCAGATATGAATGTGAAATTTAGCGAATGTAGAGAAAAAAAAATGCAATTCTCCCAAATTTGAAACTTTGAAATGGAGTCTTCGGCTTTCTAAATTCTTTTAAATTAAATTAAAATTAAATTTAAATTTCTAAATTCTTCTTTTCTTTTTTTGTGTATCGCACTAAAACGCTTCCAGAAAAGCTCTAAAATTGTTGTATTTCTTTTTCTGTGTTACACTATGGTATTCCCTATTTCCGAACGGTGATTTGGGTAAGATTGATGTCTGACAATTTTATATATTTAGTTAACGGTAAAAAATAAATTTTGGAAATGCACTGATGGAATAGTTTCTTATTCTTTATTTTTTGTTTATTTAAAGAACTTCAATAATAATCCAAGTTTTAGGGTGAAAAAAAGGTATTTGGCTACAGTAAATGTTCAGTTTTCTAGTATACGGAGATTTATTAAAAAGTAGTAGCGAGTTTTTAATATTAATATATTTTATTTATACCATGTTGATATTATTGCATATATTTTATTATTTTACATTTCTTACTTTGGTTTTTCTAGGGAGATTTGCCATATGTATTTTTTCCATAGTGAAAACTCCGACAGAAATCCTTTGCGCACTTTTTACTGCACGTCTACATTTCCCTGATACTGTATTTCTGTCTCATCAGTACTCTACTACAGAAATCAAGGTCTACCATAGACTAGGTGCGAGTGGAGTGGAGGGTGGTGGAGTAGTGAGCGGCAACATTATCATTAGTGTAATACGCTCCTGAGCTGAACTCATTTTATTTAATCTTCCAAAGATCTCGAATTTATCACTCAAATTTTCAAATTGTCTATACATGACTTGACTTTACTTAACCGGCGGGTAGTTGTCATGGGCTGATGCGCCTTATCGGCACCATTGGTGGGTCCTCCTTGTACATATTCGACCTCATCCTGTTCCAGATTCCGCAGGAACTCGCAAGAAATCTATCCATCTGTCGCCGTTCCATATTCCGCAAAATTTTACGTCTCGCCTGAATTGCCTGTCAATGCCAGAATTCTTAAGGTCTTCCTTCTCCACTTCCGTCCAGAACTTTCTGTTAAGTAGGGTGGCCTCCTCCAACTTGAGTCTGCGAGCATTCTCAAGGCAACCTGAACAGGGCGATCCGATGGTCTCTTTATAATGTGGCCAAGAAAGCGAAGACGGTTTTCTGCGGCTACTTTGGAGGGCAGGGAAAGATGTTGATGTCTTCCTCGCGTCATCCATTGGTGCACCATATCCACTTTCGAGCAGAAATCTTCGTTATAGTACACCATTAACCAAAGGTACCCAGACATCAATCTAAACAGCTTCCTTTCCACGTAGTCGGGGTTCTCCATCACCGTTGACGGCGCTGGCCAAGATTCGAATCCGTGAATCATGATATGGTGAATTCATGATAGGTAGACTCGTAATCTGACGTCATTGGTGATGGGGATCGACCACAGTCAGTGGACTTAGCGCATCTTTGCTGAAAATTTCTCTCGCAGTTGACCGTCGTTTCTTAGCATGCAAATAACAAAACTAGTCTACAAGAGCAATTGGTTGTCTATTCACCTTGACTCCTGCTAAGGGTCTCGTGGATACTCAACTGCTGCTTTCATTTATCAGGGCGGAGTCGTAAACTATAGGCTGCAGCTAACTGCGGTACAACATCGACAAAAAATCAAAAACAAAATCTTGCAACATTGCGGTGCTTGAAGCCAATATCACTACATCATCGGCGTACTCGAGGTCAAGCAAGAGACGTGCAGATGGTATTAGAACGACATCGGCGGGACATTACTCAACTGTTCTTCGCATGATATCATCGACGGCAAAGTTGAACAAGAAAAATCCTGTGACAGCCCCTCGTCTTGCTCCAGTTTCCACTTCGAATGATGAGGTTTTCCAACAGCAGCAGTTGCTCTTCTATTCATGTCATCGATTAGGAAAATGAACTTACCTGGAGCGAAGCACGTTGTGAAGAAGGCCCCAGTGAGGAGAGTCGAAAGCGGGTTCGAAATCTAAAAAGGCTAACTGCATAGGCATCGAGTGCCGCAGGCACATTTTAATCACTTTCCTAACAATGAAAAAATGGTCACTAGGACGAAATCGGGGTTGCTCATCACGGGTGATTTCTTCGCTTCGATGTTTAATAAGCCGATTCATGATGATCCTCTCTAAGACCTTGCACATCGCACACAGCAAAGATATTCCTTGGTAGATCTTGGGTTCCGTGACGGATAACTTCTTGTGGAAGAAAATTATGACTGCATGTCAATCTGGTATGCTTTCGTGAATTCATATTGAACGGATGATCTTCGCCACCTCATGGATCCCAGAAGGTGGAAGAGATTTCAGCATTTCTGCGCTAATTCAGTCGTCTCCGCCAGATTTTCCATTCTTAATTTTTTTGAAAACACACTCAGTGCTCCATACATATTCAACTATTTTAGGAAGACCACATGCTATACTGTAGATCTATGGAAAATTCAGGTTTCTTCAGTATGGTCCGCGACGTTGTTGAAAAATTAGGAATGTTTTTCAAAAATCCAAGGAAACCTCTAAAAGACCCTCCATTCTATTTCTATGGAGTCTGTGATTTCTACTAATTCCACTTAATTAATGCATTTTTGCACAGTACAATGGTTTGCGATTTTTTCTTACGTTTTTTTCTATTCATTTACACATTCTACAAACGAATCTCCGAAAAGCATTGATAGTTGACCGAATTTCCGGTTGTAGTGTGAGTTCCCCTAACCATTAATCAGAGTGAAAATTAAGCATAGGGCTGCTCTCGATTGTCAGAGACGCTCACTTCTTTAAAATAATCGTTGATGGTCACAAACATATGTTTAGTTTCAGGGTCAGTTTTCTCGTTGACGCTTTGGCAACAGTGACCATAGAATTTTCATTCATTCGAAATCATTTTTGACTGGCTAATACTAATTATGTTACCAGTATTATTGATGCTATTACAGTCTTACTTTAGCATTATTTTCTTGTTTTTACTTTCCATGTTAAGATGAAATTTTTTGTCGTATTTTTATCAATCAAATGAGGAGTTAGGCTAGATAGAGTAGTAATGGAGTGCCTTATATTTTGCTTCAAACTCATCTTACCAGTATTACTTTTTGCTCATCATTTATGATACGTACTGTGAGCTTCCTCTAGTGGTTCGTCCACGATTTGTGCTTTAAAAGGCCTTTGGGACACAATGTGGATCACTCTGGTATGGATGTTGCCGTTGCGTTACCTAGATTTAAACATCGCAAGACATCAAAAAAAAAAAACGAATGCAAAGGCCCCCACCTGTTTATTCCTTTCTTCCTAACTCCTAACAACCCTCAAAAGATATTTTTATTTTTTGCGGTTTTCTCTTGTTTTGAGACTTTCCTACTCGTTTTGTTTCAGTATAGAGAAGCACTTTCAGTGCATGAGTAAACAAAAAAAGCATCGAGTACTTAGGTAGCTGGTTATTCCTCCTATACCTCCTCAACAACTGCACCTGTTCCTTTTGCTTCCAATTATTTCCGCTACAATTGTTGTTGACCTTCATTTGAAAAAATACCCTAGAGGTACTTGACACTGTTTGAAGTTTTTCTAAGAAACAAGGACAAAATGATGACGATGAAGTGGATAGCACTTGAGAATACACGTTCGGAGAATTTTCACTCTTGTTGTGTTTCCTCCTGTTGGTCATTGTCTTTTTTTCGCTTCTATGCTGAACAATCCGCAGAGATTTGCTGGCGGAGTTCTAACAGTAATTAGCGCATATTTTGCCGAGCAGAATTTACTGCAAGGAAATTTCTCATCTTCACCAGCGATGTACGTGAAAAATTAGTACCCGGTCCTGATACCTCCAATAAGTATATTGTCATTTTAAGCACCGTAACCCACCTTTGAAGATATGACATACAATTACATATTTAAGGAAATATCGCTTTGAATGTTTAATCAGAAAGTTGGGTTCTGTTCGAAACAGATCCAGTGCTTGTTTATGTCACAATTTCCATATCTTTGTTTCAGCTTAGTGGGTCTGGGGCGGGTATGGCGCAGTCGGTTAGAGGTCCGTTGTAGCCACACGGTCAGGGGTACGAAACCGCCATAGTGCAAAGCAATCCTTTCATCATTCCGAGATCTACAAATTGGTACTAGATTGTCTGGGAGGATAAAAACACTGGCTTGATCATCGGCTGGCCCCCCAAGTCGTTGTATAGGCCAACATGCGTTCCAAAACCTCAACGATTACGAATTCCAGTAAGTCGCGTTGGCGCATCCCGAGTGGATGGATACGCCAATGACTTTATCATTTATCCTTTAGTGGGTCTGTTCAGGAAGAAACAGTAAAGAAAACAAAGAGTTTATCGGACCCTCACACTTGATCGTATCGTGACTGATTCTCTTCTTCAGTTCCCTGAAAAAAAAAGATTTTAAAAAAGTCGTGGTTTAATAGCAGTGATCTCTCGAAAAAAAAAACTGGGAAATGCTGCTGATGGTTTTTTTAACGATTCTTATCACGACGAATAGCCCTTCAAAAAAAAAGAAACAAACATAGTTTTCGCTCAAAACGGATACGTTCTTGAATCAACAACGTTACCTCAAACCCTAGCACAAAAAAAAACCGCATCTACCTCAAGGAATTTGAGACCAGATGAGATCAACAGCATTTTCAAGTCAGAATTGCTTGGAACTTTGTTTAATCCTCAATAATCTGAAGAGTAAGAGAATTCGAATGCAACTACAAAGCTGCAAATTTTCTCCTGCCATTGAGTGACAAAAATATCTTTTATTTTTAACTAGAAATTCTGCCATTGGTTATCCATATCTTGTAATCAATCCATGAGCAATTGATCATTAAACAAGTCAACGTAATACTCCATGTTATTACAAATATCTCTCAAATTAAGCTCATATCCCACTTAAATTCTATAATCCCGAAGAATGCCTTTGCATCCTCAAATTCTACGATGCAAACGAAAATATCGCAATTCCCGTGTTGAATTTCGTGCCGAAGATTACGGTACATTAGATTATCTTACGATAAACTTCTTTTCGATACGACCACATTCGTTCTCTAACGAAAGAATCAAGGTCATAAAATTATTTTCAGCATTTGGGTTGCAGTCCCATTTTATTATTAAGTCAGAATATTCTTTATCGCACTATGAGAGATATTCGACCAACAATGGAAGCTCGTCGACGTCGTAAAAAAATGGCGTCTTCCACGATGTTTTTTAACGACGATCATGAGAAATGAACAGAACAACGGTGGGTCCCATAGTCTACTACCCGAACTCTACGCTACAGGTTCTGCGAAAGGTCATCGTTGCCTCTAACGTAATATGGCGACAGCAATTGCGTTCAATGCCGCTGAGTTTTATACAGGACTACAACAGAATGCAAGAGTGATCCCATAGCGTACATGTCTACTGTAACCCCCTCAGCAAAACGACAATGCACTACACGGACAACATGAATTTTTCATCGTCGTCTTGTCGTTTATTTATGTCTGGTTACGTGCGATAGAAGATTCTCCTCCCCTTCCTCCTCAACCTCGATTCATTAATGTCTGAAGCTGTTGCGAAAACATGTGCTCCACTACACATAAAGCTTGTTAGAGCTGAAAGGACGAATGAAAGCTTGACTTACCACCGAATACCCCATCAGTGATCACCCGCCATATTTCGGAAGTTCCAGCCCAATCGTCAACTTAATGATAATTTTTACAATTCACATTAATTTCATCATTTCATCAATTCACTAATCATTTAAATTCAATTTTAAATTCAAGCTTTTGAAGTAGAGCAGAACATGTCTGCGTCTATGTAACATATCAATTTATGTAACTCTACGTTAAGAATCTACGATAAGAACTATGCGTCACTAGGTCTAGCAATCGGTGTTGACCGTAGTTTTAATTATGACCAAATCATAGGTTCGTAAGGGATGAACTTGTCCCTGACCGAACTTCGGTTAGAAGAAGATAACTCTTCTGTTGTTATGCAGAAATACCTAGCTATTTCTTTTTCAAAATATTTCGAGTTTCGAATTACATGCAGTTACACGAAAAGTTCCCTTTTCGAAAAAAAAAAGCTGAAAATTAGTTCAAAAATTTAATTTTTATTAAGATTAAGTGTTTTCGACGCATTCTATACTTGCCAAATTCTTTCTTCTTCTTCTGTTTCACATTCATATAACTCAAACCTATTTTTCTTTTCAAGGAAAATTAGATAGAATAAATGAATAAATGTTATATCATGAAATACTTACAGGGAAGTGTTCTTATTCTCACAACCGGTGGAACAACAACAGTGTCGAAGGGAATCTGTCCTACAAAGAGATCTTCAAAAAATCTTTCTTCAGTCTATTTTGTTAATTCATTTTCTGATTTTTTTCTTCCGAAACAACAAAGAAAAAAAAATAAAAACGAAAAGCAAAAGAGCACTTTACCAACGAGTTGCATATCACTTTTATTGGCAACTATATCAGTGAATTATTTCTTTGCAATACATTTTTTGTAGCTGTGAAGCTGAAGGTCAAGTTTAGGCATT